>NC_056664.1:81690887-81991808 GCF_018350195.1 Panthera tigris | reverse complement strand
TGAGCCACCCAGTGCCCCAGCAGTTCTGTTCTTAAGGCTATCTACAGAAATATAGTATCCAAGCCTCTTCTACAAATACTTCACTCGCACATGACTTTGTTTGGAGTAGCTACATTTCCAGAAGGTTTTGATCAGGTAGGGAGATTTACAATGCAAATACTCTAATACAGTATTGATCATCATGTTTTGAAACTACTACATTCACAGTACTGTACTTCTCTGAAATGAATGCTCTCATCCTTCCCATTTTCCTCTAGACTCTGTTCTGTCTCCAAACTGCTATTCATATGTTAACATGGAAAAATGCATAGTTTTTTTTAATGTATATATTTAGTTCTAGCCTATTCACTGGCGTGGGCACCTTAACTTCTATCCCAAATGGCTTATTACCATTATCATTAAAAAAAAAAAAACAATGGCTTATTTTCTTAAATAAGAATAGTTTCATACTTGAAAAGGAAACACATTTTAACTATGAAGAGATTTTTAAAAAACACCTTACCATACTTCTCTACATATGATCAGAGACCCTGATCACCAATATTAACGATGTTATAGATATGTTTACCTTTCACTACAGACTTCATATTTAGGTTAGCTATAATAGAAGTTAAGCCTAAAAGAAAATGGTAGTTTATACTTCCCCTTTTGTCGTGCTTTTGACTCAGCCTGAAGGATAGCAACAGCCTTCATTTCCTGAATTGTCATTGAGCTCACATCCCATTGTAGTGATAGTACAACTCCGAACATCAGTATCAATATCAGTATCCTCCCTGGGAATAACAGCACAACCGGACTTTTACCTTTGGGAGGACTTGGTCCCTGTCAGATATTTTTAAGTTCAAACAAATGCTGTGGGACAAGCTATAAATTCTGGAAGCAAACCTGTCTTCCTGAGATGAAGACAATCAATACAGGTGATCTGCCTTTAAATGATACCTGATTTACCCCTCACCCCTCCCCATGTTTTAATTATACTATTCTTTCTCAGTATAATAACCCTAACTATTGCTATTGCAACTGACACTATTCACACGTCGGATAACATGTTATGAAGCAATGACGACTAATAAAGCACCTATGGAGGTGTAGACTATTTTTATGCAACATTCTTGTTTATTTTCTCTATAAAGCTTATGCACGTAACTAAGCCATAGCTCCAGATCTTGACACTGGTCATGGTTCCCTTATAACTAGCTATTAAGCATTGGAGCTGATAGTTCAAACGTAACTATGCATATCAAACAACTGAAATGAAATGTATTATGGTAATAGCTTGCATTTCTTCAGTTAGTCTGCAACTTTTAGTTACAAGTGCCTGAAATGAGTGATTTTATTTAAAACAAATTCATCTTCACTAGAAAGATTAATAGAACATTATTGGAAAAATTATTTAGTATCTAAGAATTTCAGTTTCATCATCTATAAAGTTGGTATAATAAAACAGGTTTCTTGGGACCATATGTGAAATCATAGCATATATGTAAAGCAAAGGTCACCAACTCAAACACCCCTAAATGCCAGATTCATCACAAATTAACAAATCCAGATGAGTATAAGACAGTATGAATTTTGGGGACTTTTAGACGCCTGCAATAGATAGAAGTATCTAAACACAAAATTTATCTTGGCTGCACAAAATATTAAGGAGGAAAATCTGGCTGCAAACTGCTTGCTACTTGTAAAAATATTTAGTATGCAGGAGGTTCAAAAATCTAGTCCTCTTTTTCTCTTCTATTTTCCTTCTACCTTCTACTCTGACATATCGGGGACCTCAGGCTTATAAGTGGTAATCAAAGTGAAAAATAAAGATAGCTAAAGCACTTTCTATGTTCTTAAAGATCACTGAACCTCCTGGGGAGACACATAGCAAGTAAAATATAACCAGGCAAGAGCAATAATGGAAATTGAAGGGTAACAGAATATGTCTCCCCAAAACATGACTGTTAGAGTTCAGGACATGCTATCCCAAAATATGCCACTTTGATTGTTTTGAGCTGTAGGCACTTGGAAACAGCAGACACAGGGAGAGGCTTTCTCTGAATTCTTATCTGCCGGAAGACAAATCCCCCAAAAGAAACTTAATTGTCACCAATCCCTCCCAGGAGTTTAGTCAAGACTGACTCTTATCGCAGAAAAGGAGTCTAGAAGTCAACACCACACCCAGACAAACTTTGTCACAAATATCATACCTCCTATCTATTCTTCTAAAGGTCCATTAAACTTTGTAAAAAATATTTAGTTTCCCCTAAGAGGCCTACATCCCTCTTCCCCTTTCCTATTAAGGTAATACTCAATCCTGAATTCTAAAGCCACCTCTTTGAGCTACTATTTTCTCTGGGTTTTCTTTCATACATACATTACATATATGTATACATGTTAAACCTCTGTTTCTTTTTCTCTTGTTAATCTTTTATTACAGGAACTCTTCTAAGAATTCAAAAGGGTAAAGGGAAAATATTTTTTTCTCTTCTACAACATATAAGCCAATGTTCTATATATAACTAAATCACCAATGAAGGGTTTCCTTAATGAGTTCATCAAGGAAGTTTTCATAGATGATCTGGCAGTTGAGCTGCATCTTTCAGTAAAATAAGGTAGCCCATGGGAAAAAGAGGAGGGCCAAGGGCGTTCAAAATTACAAGAAATATCTGTGCAAAAATATGAAGACATGAACATTTATGGCAATGATTCACCAACCTTACAGCCTTGTACTCAACTAATTAGACAACGACAGCATGCATTCCCTAGGGCTATAAAATATATATATATATATTTTTTTTAAACTAGATAAATGCTTACCTAGAGTCTTTAATTATTCAGCAATATTTTGAATTCCTAATGCTTTTACCAAAGATTTATTCCCAGCACCTAAAATAAATTTGCATGGATATTTCATTATATTATGTACTAACTAAAAACTTAAACTCAGCATATTTTAATGGGTTTCAACAATATAGTCATTTGGGGATAATTCATAATTACTATTGGCATTCCTTATCTTCTCACTCATGCCAGAGGCATCAGCATTAAACGTTAGTTGTTTGATTCTTTTGGCTCCCTAATGGTTTGTTGCTTTGTGTCAGGACCTTATTACCTCTGATCTGAACTGTTATAATATCTTGCTATTCTTCTCTTCCTCCTCAATCTACTCTGAATTAATCTTTCCATAACATAATTTTCATCCTATTGCTTCTCTGCTGAACAACTTTGGTAATCCCCTATTGCCTACAAAAATAATACAAATAATTTAAAAAAATAAATGGTGACTATTCAGCTTGGTTCAAACTGTCAAAATGATTCTATGTTTTGCCAGTTGACCAGAATGGGAGTGATAAGATATGAGGGAAAAAGAACAAGTAGAGTGTTGATTTAGAGAGTCCTGGCACTTTGGGTTTAAATCAGAGTTCAGTGATAATTTTTGTATGACTTTTTTGTTTGCTTGTTTGTTTGTTTGTTTGTCTTAAGAGTTGTGAATGGTTGGGGCACCTCGGTGGCTCAGTCAGTTAAGCCTCTGAATTTGGCTCAGGTCATGATCTCATGGTTCCTGGGTTCCTGAGTTTGAGCTCTCCATCAGGCTCTCTGCTGTCAGTGCAGAGCCAGCCTCAGATCTTCTGTCCCCCTCTCTCTCTGTTCCTCCCCCACTCGCTTTGCTCTTCCCCTGCTCACTCGCTCTCTCTCTCTTTCAAAAATAAATAAACATTAAAAAAAAAAGTTGTGGTGGGTTGTTGTGACAATTAGAGATAATATAATAGATGCTCCAATATTTTCAGAAATGAACAGAACTGGATCTGGTTGACAAGTTCTGACAGCCTAAAAATAAGAATTTCAAACATGTTAGAGGACACTAGGAGACCCAGACATATACAAGGAGAGGGCATTTAAGAGGTAAACAGGGCAGAAATAAATAGGAGGACAATAAGAAACTCAGGGGATTGATATCAGGTGGATATCCTTGTAAGAAACAGGTCTAAGAAGTCCATTAACAGGAAAAAAAAAAGAGCCAGAGAAGAAATTGAGATCAGAAGTTTTATACAGCAGAAAATGGCACTGTCTCAGCAAATGGAGTTTCCAGGGCACAACTCAATCATGAGGTAAGACAGAATATGAAAAATGGAAACAAGATTCCCAAGCCCCTACTATATGAATACGGGCAACTTTGATTTTTCTTACTTAGGAACCAGATCATTTTCAGAGCCCAGAGTTGGTAGAATCCATAGGGTGATCACATCTGGAATAAATAATTTCACCCTGGAGGTGATATTTGGACTAGAACAGAGAAAGGGATCTGATCCAGACTCCTATGTAATTTTCTTATTAAATTTGAACTGGACACACTAAGGTTTGTTAATAGTTTGGGGTTTATAAATATTCTTTTCATCTATGAAAGAGATTTCCACTGTAACAATATATTCTGTATAGAGTCAAAAAGTCACATATATTCTCAAATACAACACTATAAAGCAATGGTCTATAAGGAAGAAGATAAATGTATATCTAAGCTTCTAAACCCCTCATCAGTGGTGGAAATAAAGAAACACACGCCCTTCCCCCCAGTTAAGATGATTTAGACCATATTTGTTTAACAAAACCCTTACTATTGTTTGGAAACTTTTATTAACTCCATTTTACAGATGTGGAAACTGAGCAAAATAAGTTGAACTAACTTTCTTTAGGTAGTACTGATAGAAAGTGGTATAGGTAGGATTGAACTCAGTCAGTTTGGCTCTAAAACTACATTTTTAAAAAAAAAAATAATGTTTAATTTTGAGAAAGAGATAGAGCACAAAAGGGAGAGGGGCACAGAGACAGGGAGACAGGGGCACAGAGAGAGGGAGACACAGAATCTGAAGCAGTCTCCAGGCTCTGAGCTGTCAGCACAGAGCCTGACACAAGGCTCAAACTCACAAACTGCGAGTTCATGACCTGAGCCAAAGTTGGACGCTTAACCGACTGAGCACCCAAGCGCCCCTGGACTACATATTTTTCATCAGTATATCATCTTGGCTGATTCTATAATAATTAATGATTAAATAGTGTCCATCAGAAGAAAAACAGATACCACTGAAAACTAAGTAAAACTAACTCCAAATGTATATAGTTTGTTAATACAATTTGTATGGTTTGTATAATAAACCATCTCAATACTTGAAGACCTAAAACAACAACTGCTTATTTATCTCATGACTCTAAGTCAGCTGAGTGCTTCTTCTGGTCTGGATCAATTCAGCCGATCTCTGGGCAGTACCCTCAGCTAGATGGTCTAGATTATTCTGGCAACCGACAGGCTCTTGGCCGGAGTGCCTTCATTCTCTTTCACACGGTTTCACATCTTCCAACAGGTTAGCTCAGGCTTATTCTCCTGGTAGTTTAAGGATTCCAGCATAAATCCAGGATCACAGCATGAAAGAGCAAACCCTTATGAGAAGTCTCTTATCAAGACTCTCCATCAGTGTTGCTCTCAACCCAGGGGTACTTTCCCTACCTGCAGGAGATATTCCACAATGTCTGTAGAGACATTTTTGATTGACATAGTCAAAGAGTTGCCACCGGCATCTAGTGGGGAGAGGGCAGAGATGTTGTGAACAGGACAGGACAACGCCCCTTCAACAAAGAAGCAACGAGTCCAAAATGTCAATACTGCTTGAGGTCAAGAAAACTTGATTAATTTGACTCACATTTGCTAATGTCTCATTATATAAAGATAACTCACGTGGCCTACTGAATTGCAAGGGATGAAAAAATGAACTCCAACTCTTGATGAAAAGAATTTGTAGTTATTTTTGCAATCTTCCATTGCAGTAATAATGTAAGCTATTTGAGAAGAAGAAGAAAAAAAGTAGGCGACAGCACAGCAGCAGCAGTAGTAGCAGAAGGTAAGGAACGGATTAGGAGGGGATATGAGGGCTAAAGAATATTCAGCAGGGCAACAAACCTGGGAGGTTGTATTTAATATTTTACTTTCACTTAATGAGACTTTATGAACTCATATATGATTATGTATGATCTTTTCCTAGACTTTAAGAAATGTCTGTCTTTCAAATTGGTTATATATAGACATTTTTTAAAATTTTTCTGAGAGAGATAGAGTGCAAGTACTTGCCAGGGAGCAGCAGAAGGAGAGGGAGAGAAAACCTTAAACAGGCTTCATGCTCAGCACAGAGCCCATCACGGGGCTTGATTGCATGACTATGAAATCATGACCTGAGCAGAAATCAAGAGTCGGACGCTTAAACCACTGAGCCACCCAGGTGTCCCGGATTTAATATATTTAAAACACTAGTGTAATCTACACCAATAGGACATTA
This sequence comes from Panthera tigris, assembly GCF_018350195.1. Taxonomy (NCBI): domain Eukaryota; kingdom Metazoa; phylum Chordata; class Mammalia; order Carnivora; family Felidae; genus Panthera; species Panthera tigris. Next base: position 81,985,500 of record NC_056664.1, on the reverse strand, counting down.
GCCTATATATATACAGTATTTAAAAACTTTGTAAGACAAACAACTGTAATTGACCAATAAGCCTGTCCATAATAATAACTGAGACTTTTATATAGTTCCTTAGTGATATATTCATTATTATATTTGTCTCTCTCCATAAATAAATTATTTATAAAGGATAAATTAAAATCAAAGTGTCTTACTGAAAGGTCAATACATGTGACTGCATCATAAATAGAGACTTTCCTGAGGGAATTGGTCTGTTACATCCATTGTCTTTTGGAGGAGTTAATCTTAGTTGTTTTGGGTTTTTTTGTTAATCTTCTGTTTTGGTTTTGGTTTGTTTTAAGTTAAGAAGAAGAAATAGAGAAAGAATAAGGAGAATTTATTCAACTATCTACTACTATTTCAGACACAAAATATAAGTGTTTGGATTTTTAAAAAAAATTTACATTTAATCCTCTAGTTATATTATGTGAGACACCTGGTAATAATGACTTAAATTTTGTCAATCTGAATGTTTCCAAATATGTGAATTTTTGGTGTAAACTGTGTGAAAAATTATGGTAATTGTTAATTATTATTATCATTATTAATGTAAGCAATATAGAGTTTACCTAAAACAGCTAAAATTATTTTTTAAATTACACGAATACACTATATAAAATTGTTATAAATTAACCATTTTATACCTACACAACTTGCAATACTATATGGTTCAAATTAACATCACTAGCTATCTCATATTAAGATAATCTGTATAATTTTAAAAAATGTTGGGCCAGTCTACATATATTGGCTCAAAAATCATGCTTCATGATTTGGAGATCCTAAAATAACAACTTTGCGAAATCTTTATCATGCCAAACACATGTGAACATGTCCTGTGCCAATTAAGATTTTAAAAAAGAGGATGTTAGACAGATATGACCAGAAAATTAAAAATTAAAAAGCAGCTATGGGAAACTTCTTTATGGTTTTAGTTCATAAAGTGAACATCATGGAGTCATAAGCCTTATACATGCCTGTAATTCATCAACTGCATGTACACATATGCCATTTTAACAGAGGATGAATTTGCTTATAGGTGTGTAAATATTATTTTTCTAGAAGAGATACAAGCTCCTCCTCAGAGCATCTTTGCCTCCAAATCTTGATAAGAAGCAGTGCTGTGGGAAGAGGATAGCCTCTTGGGTCACTCAGACAGACCTGACTTTTCATCTTTGCCCTGCTGTTTCTTAGTACTGGTCTAGATTTTTATTATTATTAAGTTCTTAGAGGCTTTGCTTACCGGTTCGTAAAATGGGTTACTACTACTGCGCTGCATGCTGGTTATAAAGGATGAAGATTAGTGTGGATAAAGCAACTTTTCCTGTGTTAACTTACAGTGTTTGTTCAATTAATACAATTAGTTTATTTCTTTTCTATTTTTGTAAACGTTTTTGCATTAGACATCCATATATTTCATGTCCTGAATGACTGTGATCTCTATCAGTTAGCCATTGGTTTTTCCCTTTCCTTGGTTCTTGGGAAGCCAGGAGTGTCTGAGGAATGTCACACATATCCCACCTGGGTGGGAGGTGTTTGCAGAGTGTCAGCTTGTCTTATGCTCCCTCATCACATCCCCCCTAAAACTTTTGATCCTTAAATCTTTAAGGTTCCTGAAGATGGAATGTCTCATCTTCATGAGTTTCCATTGGTTTACAAATGTCTTAGTAATTTCCAAGAAAAAGTCAATCTTATCAATAGCCTAGCTTCCAGAAACCCATAGACTCAGTTTTCTGGATTCCTAACTTCACACTCCCCTCTATAGTGATATGGGGAACAAAGAAGGCAAAGAAGGAAATGGTAGGGAAAAGTAAATGTCCTTATAACCTGAAGCCCATTGACAAATACTTTAGATAGGCAGAGTAGAACATTCCTTGAGGAACTCCCTCCCGTCTTAATATTAGTGCTTTGCTAGAGAAAAAACAACCTTAGCTTGACAATAGCTAGGCCTCCAGTATCTTATGAGTCCTCTTTAGCCTATGAAAGTCCTTTTGGAGGCTTCCCTTTTGCCTTTACCTCCCCAACCACCCCCCCCCAACTCCATAGTGTATAATCAGTCACTCCTCACAACCCCAGTGCAGCTTTTTCTGCCCATGGTCCTGTCTTCATGCTTTAATAAAATCACCTTTTTGCACCAAAAACAAACAAAAAAACAAACCAAAAACACCAACAGTAACAACAACAAGAAGAACAAGAGGGAGAAAGAGAAGGAGAAGGAGAAGAGGAAGAGGAGGAAGTTGTCAATATATTTCAGATTCTAATTAAGTTGTCTACATGGTGCTTTGTCTTAGCTCCTTTCTAGCTCCCAAGATTTCTAAATTCTTACTGAAAGTAGAAAACAAGAAAAGGATGCTTGCCTCCACCAAGTTCAATTTGCCTAGTGATGCTCATTCCTTTTCTTTTTCTCATTACTAATTTTTATCCACTCTAGATCGTCCTTGGTTTTCCTGTGCACATAATATGCACTTTAATTAAGAATCTTATATATTAGACAAGAATTTAGTATCTTCAATTTATACCTTTAAAATGAAATGTTTAATTTAGAAAGTGTAAAATAGATTAGGAAAATTTATCTGGATGGTCAAGTGGCCTGAGTTCCTGACCGAAACCTCATTCTGTATTGTTACCACTTATGTCTGAAAAACAACGTAGCTTTGGCTAGCACTTGGAAAATACTCTGTTTTCCCAATGTCAGAGTAATTTTCAATTTATCTCAGATGTGAAAGATCACCAAAATTATCTTAAATAAAATGCCATGTTCATTAATTCTATCCCTAAGGAAAGTGTGATGCATAGCCAATATTCCTTTTATTGATTACTTATAGTGTGTTAAATAGTCACATTGTAAAACTTGAAGGACAGAATTATAGATACTTGCAGACTACAAATAACTCCAAAATAAAATATTTCTGCACAAATCTTTGGTGACTGGCTATGGCAAGAAGGCAATATGAATTGATGGGCTCATTTATCTTCACCCTCTTCAGAGACCACTTCATATTTTTCACCGACTACATTAATACATTCTGCATGTTTGACTATGAATAGTCCCTGCTATGAGATACCTTTCAACAGCCCAGAACAGTTTAATATTATCAAGGTTACAGCTGTACTTGTTCATAAATAATTCATTTAAAATGCATTTTTTAATTAAAAAAATAGGTCATATGATTCATTTTGAAGTCCTATGGGTCGTTGGAAGATCATTGGGGGATGATTCATTAATACCTTCTCTAGAATCTGCAGTCTGCTATCCCACATTTGTTCATAAATGAACTGAGTAATACTGCCTGTGATTCCCAGACTTTCACGGCAAAATTCGCAGAGGCACCTTTGACGAGCACCTCCATGGATTTAAAAACAATATGGGTTCATCATATTCCAATACACAGATACCAGCCGTGTGGTACCTGGAAACCTTTGCCCATTTGTCAGGCTAAATTGTAGTTCAGATTTGGCAACGAAGAAAATAGGGCATCATAGTTTTACTTGCATATAACATTACCAGTAACTGTAAACTGACACAATAGAATAGAAAAGAGTTTAGGAGATCTGTGGTTACACATTTCTATCCCTGCACTTGAGGTCTTTTGGGGACATGATTTTAAAATGGAGTTGTTATTGCAAAGCCTGTTTACAGCTCTGTTTTGAAAGATCACTGACTAAATAATAGTCAATAACTTGACAGGTGAATAAGATTCTCCTAAGTTTTGGCATCTGAGGACACACATAAACAAACTATTTAGGAATCTATAGATCCACAGCATCCACTGCAGGGCCAGTGGTATTCTAGTGGCATCAATGGTTAATGCACCTTTGAGAGGACAAGTCACCTGAGCAATAGTTCACCTGCCAGAGTTTTTGATCCCTATAAAAGCTTGAGAGAGAGAGAGAGAGAGAGAGAGAGAGAGAGAGAGAAAGTGAGAGAGAAAGTGAGAGAGAGAGAGAGAGAGAGAGACTTCATGCAAGCCCACAGATACACACATAAATTCATTTTGCAAGGTAACCTGGTTTGCATTATATGGTTTATACTATCTCACATGCATTTTCAAACTCTCCCTCTTCACTGGTTTTTCTGTCTCAACATAGAAATACCCCCCCAAGAACTGCTCATATTGAAAATTTTAATGATAGGGATGCCTGGATGGCTCAGTTGCTTAAGCATCTGACTTCAGCTCAGGTTATGATCTCAAGCCCCACATTGGGCTCTGTGCTGACAACTCAGAGCCTGAAGTATGCTTCAGATTCTGTGTCTTCCTCTCTCTCTGTCCCTTCTCAGTTCTCTCTCTCTCTCAAAAATAAATACATGTTAAAAAAAGAAAATTTAAGAAAAAGAGAAGTTTAATTATTAAAATACAAATTTTCGTTTTACTTCCTTTATGTATACTAACTATATACCTATGATTATCCTTGCTTTTTAAAACAAGATGGTCTCCACTTCCTTGCTCATGCTACAGCTTAGAGCCATCAAACATGCATACCATGTTCTTCCAAAAACATCGAACACTAAGGTCAATGATTGGTTTCAAAATTCACTGAACGCTTGGTGGCGTTATCCCACTGCCCTGGTATTTGACACATGACACATATCCTTTTTTGTTAGTGTGACACCATTATCTCCTACATAAAGGTCTGTGTTCCCAACACTTTGATTCTTTTCTCTATTCACTATTCTCTATTTCTCTATTCTCTTCTCTATTCACTGTGTATCCTAGACAGATATCCATATTCAACTTTCTTCAGAAATAACTTAAAGAGATGTTAAATTCTAAATATACATCTCCAAACCATAGACTATGGTAAGATTTCAATGCATTCATCCAATTGCTTATTGTCTATCTCTACTTAGAAGTTCTGATGCATCTCAAACTCAATGCTTAAAATAGACAACATTGTCATCTCCTCAATCTATTCTTCCTCCTCTCTAAGTAAATGGCATTATCACTATAAAGTAGAATTTTTGTATCTAGTTATTGTCTGACCACAGGCTGATTTCAGCCCTCACTAAATATAGATGTGCTACCTTCTCCTTCCAACAGTCCTGCCAAGTGACAAGGGTTTATGGATGGCTTCTCAAATTGAGATTATGGGAAAATTCTACAAGAGATAAACTAGACAGGGGCAAGAGACAACTTCATTTAATGAAGAGATATAGATTGGCCCACTCCTGCTGGGTGGACATAAATCTGAGAGCTCGATGCTGAGCAAGGGAAGATTTCATCAGGTACCTATGACAAGAGCAGCTAATATAGGTCTAGCCACAAGGTGAACAGTAGCAAATAATGTTTCCATTTCCCAATGGGTTTGACAACTGAAACAAGACTGTTCAAAAAAGATCATTTACCAAGATGTTGTCTATATGGCCCATCACTTCTAGCCTTATCTCTAAGGACTATTTAACTTGCTTATCCCCTTTTTTCTCTTCCCTCTCACCTCATTATGACATAAAACCAAAACTGGGCAAAATCTAAACTTTTTTCTATTATCCCTGACATTCCTTCTCTGATATATGAATACAGAGCTGACTATCTACTAGAATTGGAGAAATGGGAAGAACAGGAGGGAGAGATTCAGATAATACCTCAAGAGTTATTTTTTGCCACATTAGCCTTAAGAATCACCTTAACCTCTCTTATCTGTATACAATTCTTGTTTCCTCTTTTTCTCTGCTGAGTGGTTATGATCTACCAACTTCTAGATTCCTCTGTCATCACTAACAATAGCTAGGACCCAGATGGCAGGGTTCATCTTACCCCTGACTCTTAATTTTGCCCCAGTCAATGTCTTAGTCCACATAAGTAGCTAATCCTAGGAAATTTTCTAATTCAAGACACAACTGCAACTAAGAGAAATAATCAAGCCTAAGGAGTGGTCAGGGACAACTCCAAGAGGGGAAGGCCCCATGAAGCCCAGAATTCATTCATGTTCTGTTATTGAAACTGGTAACTGTATAATCAGACCAGAGATTTTATCTGTGCTAACAGGTTGCCCGACATGCTGCTTCACCCATTCAGACTGTAGAATGGAATAGGTAAAGCCTTTATTGATATAGCATTTGGTAAGTCTAAAAATAGGTAGTATCTTCTATTGCCAGTGTTCACACACAGGAAGTGTTGCATTACCAAAGCTCTTGTGACTTCTTTCTCCACTTAGATTTCTAACTCCAGCATATTTCCTTCACATGGACGTGGGCATTACATTCTGACAACAGCTGTCTTTCAATCCCCTCTCACAATAGTCACTTACCGCCACCTTCCTTGTGTTTGAACTCTTTGACATCCTCAAATCTCAAGTGATATGATGATGCATCAGAGTCTCTCTTCTGTTTCTCAGAATCGGTTGGTGGATATATTTTGTTTTTGCTTTTGTTTTTCACATCTCTGTCAGTTTGCCTATACTTGTCAACAAACTCACCCAGAGGTGAATGGACCATCATGGAATATATCAACCAGTTATTTGAAGACACTTCTGTAATGTTATCCATAAGGCAGATGGACCTGGTCTACCTCATCCCCAGGAAGACTTTATAACTCAGTACATTTATTTTCACTGTAACTATGGTTTGTATCTTAGCTACTTCTCTCTCAAAATGATACTCAGCAGAAAGATAATACCTGAGGAAACTACTAGTTACTCTGGGAGAACTTTAAGCCACATTCCAGATTGCCAAGGGTCAGCTCATAGAGGGTATTTATCAATACCCCAGGCAAGGGAAAACAAATGGGAAGCATTTCCTGGTTCTGTTTCACATTCATATAAATTATCTATGCATAACGAAGGGCAGAGGAACTCAACTTTTCTGAACTGTAAAATATACTTGCTGTATGACCTTAGGACTTCAATTCTCCTCCATCATACACTGCTCTCTGCCACGTCTAAGCCACTGAAAACATGCAAATCCAATTCAAGACTAAGAAAATAAAATGGATAGTAAGTGATGTAGTTGAGTTAAGCAATACCACCTTCATCTCTGGTGTGTGCCTCACTGATTATAATAAATTTTCAGGCATCCCTCTTTTAACCAAAGAATATGTAGGGACATACTTGTCTTAAAAAAAATGAGATGGGTAGGGGTGCCTGGGTGGTTCAGTCGTTAAGTGTCTGACTTAAGCTCAGGTCATGATCTCATGGTTCATGGGTTTGGTTCCATGTCAAGCTCTCTCCTGTCAGCTCAGAGCCTGGAGACTGCTTTGGATTCTGTGTGTGTGTGTGTGTGTGTGTGTGTGTGTGTGTGTGTCTTCCCTTCCCCTGCTCATACGCTGTCTCTCTCTATCAAAAAATAAATAAACATTTAAATTTTTTTTAATTAGAGAAGAGGGGTGCTTGGGTGGCTCAGTAGGTTAAGCATCTGACTTCAGCTCAGTGCATTTGAGCCCCATATCAGGCTCTGCTCTGGCAACGTGGAGCCTTCTTGGGATTCTCTGTCTCTCCCTCTCTCTCTCTGCCCCTCCCCTACTCGTGCTCTCTCTTTCTCTCTCTCTCTCTCAAAATAAAAAAATAAACAGTTTTTAAAAATAGAGGGGAAAAATTAACATTCAGAGGTGAGGGCCCCCAAAAGAGGATTAGTGTCAAGTCTAAGATTATCACTTAAAGCCATCAGGGTATATGCCATCTGTAGCTAAAGAATCCTTTAAAGGACAGCTCAGGAAATGATGCCAGGATTCACATCCTTCTCTCCACTCTTAGTCTTTGTCTCAGCTCTGATTTCTCCAGTCTTTGTAATTTCACCTTCTTATCTAAAATGTTCCTTTTTCCTTCATATTACTCTTTGTTTGGTGACATGTTTAGAAAGTCTGCCCAGGTTGTGTTTTTTGTATTTTCTAGTATCACTTCTTGAATTAGAGCAAATCTGGCTAATGGACAGGAAGCTCCATCTTCTCTCATTGTTCTAAGTGCAACTGCACATTTATCCAAACAAGAGAAGACTCCACAACAGAGAAATATAGTTAAAATGATTCAAATTACTGTGTTCCCTGAATAGATTTGAAAATTGAATCCCTCAGATTAAGTGGTTGGCCCATGATCACAACATAAAAAAAAAAAAAAGAAAAAGAAAAAGAAAAAGGTGTAGTTCATAGATGACACTGACCTAGAGTTTAGAGGATATGCTTGAAATTATGAATAGTGCACAAATCTGTCGTCCACTACTGCCCTGGATGACAAAAACCTCAGTATGGGACCTGAGGTTGAAATAAGAAGATGGAAATAAGTACTGACACATATTAAACCTTGAATTTTAATTAAAACAGATAACTACAGAGATATGATCAGGAAGAAAAAGGATATCATTCTAAGAAGTCTAAGAGCTTGACTAATAAATCAATATTACAGTAAAAGCTAAAATTCTTTAAAAAAAAAAAAGAAAAAAGACCTAATTTATTTAATAGGGGGAAAAAAGTCTGAAAACAGCAATGCTATCATTAGCGGGGTTTACTTATTTATTTCTTTTAAATATTTATTTATTTTGGGGACAGAGCTCGCAAGCAGGGAAGGGCAGAGAGGGTGGGGGACTGGGGATCTGAAAGGACGACGCACTGACAGCAGAGAGCCTAATGTGGGACTGAAATTCACCAATCAGGAGATCGTGACCTGAGTCGCCAAAGTCCAATGCTCAACCGACTGGGCCACCCAGTGGCCCATCAGTGGGGTTTAAGGAGGCAAAAGTTGGTGGTGTGTACCCACTGCTTCACACAGGAGGGAGCCCCTGCAGCCAGGACACAGAATAATCTTATTAACCTGGAAGAGAAACTCTATTACTGAGCAGGGATAGCTCACTAGACTTCTCATCGACTTGGATGAAATAGCTGTCAGAACTTCCCTCCAACCTGTCCTCTAAACCTAAGCTCGTGAACTGATTATCTGAGATCTACTCTACTGCTCTTGATTTCAAAATACCAGTAAAGTAGGTGACTTCATTAGAAGGTGGCCACAGTCTAGTTTTTTAAAATTTCTTCAAAAAAACTGTATGATTCACTGGACATGCAGAAAATGGCTTCGTATGTTATATCAACCTTTGGAACTTAATAAACATGTGAGTGCAACCTACTGTGTGGCACTGAAAATATTGTTTTTCTCAATATGCCAAGTTGAACACTAAAGATCTCAAACTGTGGCAACTGCTTTGAAAAGCCTCAATGCCTGGCATAATGTAATTTGGGTCACCTTTCTTAGCAAACACGCCAATCTTGGTGCACTCCATTCCTTTTCTTTCCTTTCCTTTCCCTTTCCTTTCCTTTCTTTTCTTTTCTTCTTTTCTTTTCCTTTCCTTTCCTTTCCTTTCCTTTCCTTTCCTTTCCTTTCCTTTCCTTTCCTTTCTTTTTTCTTTACTTTTTTTTAATAGAAAAAATTTTTAAGTTTATTTATTTATTTTTGAAAGAGAGAGTGAACAGGGGAGAGGTAAAGAGAGAGAGAGAGAGAGAGAGAGTCCCAAGCAAGCTCCACACTGTCTTTGTGGAGCCCCACTCGGGGTTGGAAACCACAGACCATGAGGTCATGACCTGAGCTGAAATTAACAGTTGGATGCTTAACCCACTGAGCCACCCAGGTGCCTGGTGCACACCTTTTCAACAACAGTGTAGCAGACCTAGACTCAATGGAATTCATTTGAAAAAAAAAATCTACCAAGTTAGTCAGTGATTGAAATTAATGAGTTCTAAAGTAATTAAATAAAATACTGAAAGAAAAAGAAGTAACAGTTAAAGGAAAGATCACATCTGGAGACTTGTATACGATTCTAAAGTTTCGAGTTTCACATTTAAAAGAGAATTCAAGTTATTGTGAAAGTTATTTATAAATATTTGAAGGCTCAGCAATTGCTAAAGAGTTTTGATTTGTTCCATGTGAATCTAAAGGGGCAGAACCAGGAGTCATTATAAAAGTAAAAGGGGAATAGTTTTTACTTGTTTCATTTAAGTGGGCTGTGTTATGGGGGATGAGCTCCCAAGATGTGAGCCAGATTGAAAAGCCTCCTTTGGCGATATTTTAAAGAATTCCTCTATCGAATGAAAGTTGGACTACGTGACTTCTAAGTGACATTCCAACTTGGACAGTTTGATGCTTAAAGAGCTTAGTGGAAGGTCAGTTAAGGAACCTCCATATTATAATTCCTGGTCCAACCCTCTCTCCATTATGTTCTCTTTTTGCCATCGGTAGTTGTGATTTTTTTTTTTTTTGAGAATATGGAGAAGATACTCATTTACCTGTTGGCTTGTTAGATATTCCTTTGCATAATCATGTTCTGATTTGAGCCTCATGAAAAAGAAAAGGAAATGAGCACCTTTAATCAGGAGGAAAAAGGAGAACCTTCAATCAACATCAAATTGTTATTGCCCACACAAAAACAATTACTTGCATGCCAGATAAGGAAAATGCCTCCTGAGTATATCTTCTTTTCTTAGTTCTGTGCGGTAGTGTTCCGTGGCTGGTAATTGCATGTTTGGAAACTAACTCACACAAAATATTAGACAGGCCATACTAACTGTTCACTCAAGGATTTTTTTATTAATCTCCCACAAGCAACTCCATTCCCTATATGGCAATTAGGGGATAAGGGGATAATTCATTAATCATACGCTCAGGAGAAAATAGCTTATGCGGTCTGTTTTTGTCTGTATCGGACAAAGCAGCAAATGCAAAAATGTTTATTGTAAAGTACCCTTCCTCGTGAGAATGAAGAAAACAGGACTTAAACGTAACATTTTAATTTCTGTAGAATCTTCTTGTATTTGAAACTTTCTTTATGTTATCATCACTTCATGATACACAAATCTTGAGTTCCCGAATGACAGACTAATAGAGAAGGAACACTAATCATGGAGGCACAGACAATTAAAGAGCAGAAGCCAGGGCCGATTCGAACCAATTAACTGAATCATGCTAGTGCTACATATGCAACACAATCCAGAGAGTTGAAAGTAGGAATCAAATAACAGAAATGGTGTATGTGATTTGTGCGTTTGTTAAAAAATTATATCAGAATAAACCTATGTTTCTTTTTAATAGTCAAGTGTGACATTTAATTTTTAGATTCCAAATGAAGAAAGCATTTGTTAGTCTCTAAAGGTTATATGTATATCTTGCCTTATGATTCAGTATCTTTCCACTATTTTTATGTTTGTCTTAATTTCAATTTCATTGGGTTAATTTATATCATGGTGACGATGACTCTACTTTCTTTACAATTCAACAATAGCATGCATTTATTTAAATACCATAATAAGAATTTCCTAAATTCTTTTTGATTTCGGATTAAAAATACCCAATCATTTCTCAAAGTATCATTTCGGTTAACACTTTTTTAAATGTTTATTTATTTTTGAGAGAGAAAGAGAGACAGAGCGTGAGCAGGGGAGGGCAGAGAAAAAGAGACACAGAATCCGAAGCAGGCAGCAAAGAGCCCAATGCAGGGCTCAAAACCATGAACCGTGAGATCATGACCTAAGCTGAAGTCAGATGCTTAACTGACAGAGCCACCCAGGCGCCCCTTGGTTAACATTTTTATTTTCATGTCCATGCTATCTCTAAAATTGGGGAAAATGCATTACTTGATTTTAACATTCAAAATCTCCATATTAAGTAATTAGTTTTGCTGTTGTTCAGAAGAACACACATATACACAAGAGCTCACTACCAGCGAATAGTAGCATTTCCTAAATGAACAATAAGGAGTCAAGCTTCAGGTCTGCTATGAAATTTATAAAATAGGATTTATAATTGTTTTCTCTACACTCTTTGAGATAATCCAAACACTGTTCCTTGGACTGTCTTGTCCTTCTTTTCACATCCCACTTCCAGCTTTGGGAAACGGAAGCCACCTACTTTCAGAGTATTTACTCTCAAGGTTGCTCTTAATTACACGTGTAAACTTCCAGCTTCGCAGCCACGGCCCCAGCCTCCGCTCCTACACCACTGCAGGCCAGCATGGACTGTTGCTGGACACAGTTTTGAGCTTTATTCCTCCTGTCCCCAACTGCAGCCCTCCCCTGCCACCCACTTCCAGTGTTGGAGACCACCAAAGGCATGTGCAATCTTGTCAATGTTTGGGTGTGGACCAGTGAGGAACACGATTGAAATGATACATGTGATGATGAATTGCACACTTGATCCTGCAGGTTTCAAGGATCTATTGAAAGTTTTAAAGCAGGTGAGTTAATGATAAAAGCGGTATTTCAGAAGGATAAATTCTCAGTGGAGTACAGCAGGGATTGCATACGGAGGTGAGAGTGTATATAGGCAGAGATACTAGCATACAAATAGCCAGCACTGTGTGGAAAAGATATAGAAGGATTATGTCCTCTGCTCTGAAGTAGCTTATAATCTCACTTGGAAGGCAGAACTAAGGCATGTGAAATCATTTCTTCTCTTCTCCGGAATTACCTGGCCACTGTCATGATGAAACAGTGGTTCATTTCACCACGTAACAAAAATGAGAACAATATGCACATAGGTTAATATTCTCAAGTATATGGATAAGACTAAGCCACGTCAATGTTAAGTCAGTAAATGTAAAACACCAAGGAAAGTTGCCTTACTGAAGTCTGGATCTTTATCATCGATACCAAATATAATGCAAAATAAATGAAAACAAAGAAGAAAAGACAGTAAAGCCTTAGAAAAATACCGAAGCTCCATTATGGAATAGTAGCCCTTTCACAAACCCAGGCATTTGTCTGGTGATTTCCTTCTGCATGTATCTGTTTAGGAGAAAGAAATGGGAAGCAGTTAGAGTTTAAGGTTACAAAAACAAGGCAAGGGGCAGACACATAGAAGTGCCCATGTTGGATGGTGCTTCTGTTGATAATGTTGTTGTCAGAATGTAAAGGGATAACAGAGAAAATCAGCATGAGAACAGCAGTCTTGTCCACAATGCCTTTCTAGAAGAATAGCCTAGGTCTGTGAATAAATGCGCTTTGTGTTTCTGGCTCAGCTCTGCCTTGTCTGCTACCTAATTCAGCCCACATTTTACCTGCTGGCTGCCACCTTTTATACACAGGCGAGGACTATTCCTTGGCAATGCTCAGCTATGTAGCATTACCTCAGGCACCATTACAGTGTCAGTTTAGCTGGTTAGAACAAAATGTTCAATAATCTAAAGGCACAGAGGGGTGGTTTAATCAGGCCATTTGGCTTTGTACAGGAAACCTCTCCCCTGCAAGGCCTGGGGCTGTCCTTCACACTCCCATCCCTCAGGGACAGTACAGTTATGCTGACACTGTCTGGAGAACCTACTGTGACAAGAGGGTCATTTTAGGGATGTCATCCTGTGGGAAGCCCACATTATTTTCCCACTGGTCAAGTTGTTTGGAGGTTGGTTTGTCTTTGTGTATAATGCTTAGCCGTAGCCCGTGTCCTACAATTTGAACAGCTACTTGAATAATCTATTAGAACATACCTGCTTCAGATGTAGAGGACATTGAAAACCTCTGTAGCAGGTATATAATCACACGAGGCCCTGAACTGGTTGGGATCCAGTATTTGTAGGAAAGGTCAAAAGGTGACATCCTCTTTTTTTTTTTTAATGTTCATTTATTTTTGAGAGAGATATATAGAGCACGTGCAGGGAGGAGCAGAGAGAGAGGGAGACACAGAATCTGAAGCAGACTCCAGACTCTGAGCTGTTAGCACAAAGCCCAATGCAGGGCTGGAACTCAAGAACCATGGGATCATGGCCTGAGCTGGAGTCGGACACTTAACCGACTGAGCCACCCAGGTGCCCCAAAAGGTAATATTCTTAGTGGCACTCTACAGGTGGCCAAAAAGCCTATACGAGTGTTGCCCTATTTCTCAGTGTCCTTTAGAATAAAAAAGGTTTGCTGCTAACACCCTTTATAGACCCTTAGTTAGGTTTAAAACTTGGTATTATATTTACATCTCACCCTGACTTTTACACCATCACATGCAGGGATAGGCACACTGGATTGCGTCTTCTTGTCTAGTCTGAAGTATTCACAGTAGGCACCAATGTTCTTTGCTGCCATGGAGGTATGTGGAATAACTATTTTTCTATAAGTAGTCAATGAGAAATTTCAATTGTTTATGTGGCATATTTATATACTATATTTTGTAAGAGATTATTTTATAAACATATTAATCATTTGGATAACTAATTATAAAATTAGAAGCTCATAGAATTATACCTATTTTATTGAAGAAAAACAGAGGTTCCAGTATATTTGAACTTAACTATGATGGCAAACAAAGGCAGGCAGATAAGAGTCTGCTATTTTAAACCAGATTTCATTGAATAAACACCACCTAATCTTAGAACAAAGCTACTAATGCTAGTGGATAAAAATGTAAAATATATAGAGATAAATTGGGCTATGAATTATTATTCTTTTTTTTTTTTAATCACAGAACATTGAATATAGACTATCTAGCACATTGTAATACTTTAATATGGAAGACCATAAAGCCTACAAATACTGAAATATATATAACAACTATTTTTTAAATGCAGAGTTGGGGGGCGCCTGGGTGGCTCAGTTGGTTGAGCATCCAACTTTAGCTTAGTTCATTTTGGTTAACTCTCAAGGTTTCTGAGTTTCAGCCCTGCATGGGCTCACTGCTGTCAGCGCAGAGCCCGCTTCAGAGCCTCTCTCTCTCTCCCTATCTTTTCGCCCCTCCCCCACTCCTCTCTCTCTCTCTCTCTCTCTCTCTCTCTCTCTCTCTTTCTCTCTCTCTCTCTCTCTCTCAAATAAATAAAACATCAAAAAAATAATAAATGCACAGTTGAGTTGAAAAATATGTTAATGAAATCAACGGGGGCCAAAACTGCAATAAGAGTCTGGGGGAGGTGGAAAAAGGATTGTTAATGTCAGTAACCTAGAATTAGAGTTGTTATCACAGAAGCAGACAAAGGAGTGAGGCCTTGGGCAAGCAGCATAAATTAGATCTAAGATCCACAAAAATGCTAAAGGTAACTAAGAGTTACTTCTGCAGAAAGTTGTGGAGTAGGGAAGGGAAAAAGAAGATGGCCTGCAGCAGAAGGAAATTTGTTTCTCTTGGATTTGTCCTGCTATCATTCAGACCTACCCTCAGACCTGCTCTCATTCAGGACTTTATTGGTGAAATACCTTTGTGGTTAGACTAAGAATAGCAAGAGAGAAAACTTTGGAGAAGTTCTGAATTTGTTTCTGTCCCATGTCAAAATTCATTTATTCATCAACTCTCAACATCTATTATTACACTTTTTCAGGTTCAGGTTTATGAAATAAGAAAATGCATGAAAATCTACCTTGAGCAAGTCAACAGAAACAGTCACCATGTTATCATGTAACTTTAGTTTAACAGAACATTCGTGTAGAGACTTTAAAATAAGACCTGTCAGCTTTGACAAAAGTCCAATGAGTATTTTAAAATTTAAAAATACAGTCTTTGAAATTAAACACTCAGTACGTAAATCGAAGAGCAGATTAGACACAGTTGAAGATTTAGTAAACACTGAAGAATTCATCCAGAAAACACAGAGAGATAAAAATGGGAATCTATAAAAGGTAGATCATAAGTCATAGAAAACAGAATGACAAATTCCAATAAAATTCCACCAGAAACTCAAGAGAAGAAAATAGAAAATAAGGAAGAGGTAATATTTACAGAGTTATATTTCAGAATTCATGAGATACCTGACTTCAGGATGACTGACCCCAATCGAGGTAGAGACACTTGGACACACAGTAATGACACTGGAGGACACTAAAAACAAAACAAAAAAAGTTTGTAAATTCAACATGCAAGGAAAAAAAATATATGGATTATCTATAGGAGAACACAACTAGATGGGTAGCAAATCTTTTACTACAGCCAGTAAAAGCCAGAGACAACAGAATAATATATTCAAATGACTTATATGCAAAGACTTAAAACAGGTGTGTGAGTTAGCCATGTGAATTTCAGACAGGAGTGTTGGGAGAACATTTGTGGCCAAGGTAATGGGGCTACAAAGTCTATAAGACAAGGATATGGCTTGTTTGCTCAAGGAAAAGACCAGGATGGCCAGAGTATACAGAGAAAAGAGAAGAGAAGAAGCAGGTGAAATCAAAGAAGAAACAGGATCAGGTTGTGTGGAGCCCTATAGGCTAAGTAAGAACTTCTTTTTCACTTTTAGTGAAGTGAGTCATTGCAAAGTTCTGAGTGGAGAAGCGACATGATTTGATTCACCCTTTAAATTGACTACAGTGAGAGTTTTGAAAACAGTCTATTAGAAAGCAAGTGTACTAGAGTGCTTGGGTGGCTAGATCGGTTAAGCATCTGACTCTTTGTTTTGGCTCAGATCATGATCTCACAGTTTGTAAGATGCAACAATGCATGGGGTTCTGAGCTGACAGTGCAGAGCCTGCTTGGGATTCTCTCTCTCTCTCTCTCTGTCTCTCTTTCTCTCTTTTTTTCTCTCTCAAAATAAATAAACTTAAAAAAAAAAAAGAGTACAATTAGGGAGACCAACTAAGAGGCTGTTGGAGTAATCCAGGCTTGGACTTTGATATTGGAATAGTGGAAGTAGTAAAAACCATTCTGATTCTGGGGCCATTTTGAAGATGGAGTCAACAGGATGTCCTGGTTGATTAGATGCAGTGTGTGACAAAGAGAAGAATCAAGAATGATTCAATGATATTGGGATTGAGAAGCTTGAAATATAAAATTGGATTCAACTGTGATGAAGAGGCTGTAAGTGAAGCTCATTCAGGGAGAGAGTACTAGTTGGGCTGTTATGTTTGATAAAATAATGCTTATATATAGAATGAAGTTTCTAGAAATAAGATACTTCACCAGTTTTTTTTCTATCACTTAACCCTGACCTCACCTCTATAAACCCCTGCTTCATGAAACTCTTTTCTTTTTTTTAATGTTTATTTGATTTTGAGAGAGAGAGACATAGACAGAGACAGAGATAGAGCGTGAGCTGGAGAGGGGCAGAGAGAGAGGGAGACACAGAATCAGAAGCAAGCTCCAGGCTCTGAGCTGTCAGCACACACAGCCTGATGTGGCTAGAACTCATTAATCGTGAGATCATGACTGAGCCAAAGTCAGACACTCAACTGACTAAGCCACCCAGGCACCCTTGAACTCTTTTCAGTTGCCTTGTCTTATATTTCTGTTTTCTTTTACAACTAGGGATGATATAATTATGAAATGAAATATTGATTAATGTAATACAAACTCTTCCACCTGCTCGGGTCCCGAATGCCAAAATCTTTTAAAGTATGTATGTTGGCATAAATTAATTTTCAGAACTAAAAAGAAGTCACTAGATTTAATTAGGAGTATGCTACATGCATTTATCTTAACCAAATTTCAAATAATGAAAATAATATATGCTATATTAGTGGAATGTTCATAAATAGTAAATGACCTGAAGTTTCCCATGGTTAATTCAAATGCCATGATCTACTATCATAAGAACAATTAAGGATAAATCCTATGTATTTGGGATGTTTTCTTTACTTTGTTTTGTTTCTTTCCTAGGCTGAAAGTCAACAATGGCGTATCCTGGCAGAGTCTAAGAATGCTCTAGGTCACATTCCCCTAAAAAGAGAAGAGGCTAATGGACAAAGACTGTGTCCAAAATTATAATGAACTGACAAAGAGAGATTTTCGTAACAGGAAACTTTGGTTGTTTGGGGAAAAAAATGGATGTGAAAATGTGG
This sequence comes from Panthera tigris, assembly GCF_018350195.1. NCBI lineage: Eukaryota > Metazoa > Chordata > Mammalia > Carnivora > Felidae > Panthera > Panthera tigris. The sequence continues at coordinate 81,967,831 of NC_056664.1, read as the reverse complement.
AATTTGTCAATTAACTCTGCAAAGATGAGACACAAAACAGGCTTAACGCTGATGGATGTGTAGACTCTCCCAAGGAATAAAGTAAAACTTCTATCTTCTTTTTCAAAATTTCACCTGTGAATTCATACACATCTTCTGAGTCTCATCTTCCTGTTCCTTGTGTGTGGGACCACGTACGATGGGGAAGGACAGTGCCCTGCAATACGACAGTTACACAAAACAGATGCAGCTCCAGCATTCACACCTACTCAAGCAGTGCCCCTAACAGGTGTCATGCTGGATAACACACTTGCTTTCCAAAACTCAGAATAAATTAGAGAGAAAGAAATAAAAGCCATACTTTTTAGAACTATGTTTATATTGAAATTTAAACACCCCAGTGAAAGGGATTTACATAAAAGAATATGACCTACATGATACAGTGTACATGAGTGAAAATTGCTTCTCAGTTCTTCATAAAATTTTAGCTTGACTGGCAGGTACAACGTAAAAACAATCTGCATGTTCTGCTTTCATTTACATTTTCACTCTCCCATGTCACATTGGATTATAATTTTTTTTTTAGTGTTTTATCACAGCAATAATCACTTCAAAGCATATTAGTGCTGTGTCCTTATATGATATAAACAAATATGTGCCAGAACACTGAATTCTTGCTTTAACCCTTGGTCTAACATGCCTTAACATAATGATATTTTTCCTCATTAATGTGAAAAATGTAAAATACTGGTTTTGCACACCACACACACACACACACACCCCATGTCATATCACATAGTGACAGCTATTCACATAGATAAAGTCAATGAAATTAACATGTTTGATTCTCTAAGGATTAGGAACTAGTGTCTTTACTTAACAGTATACATTTAGTTCTAGGGGTGCTTGGGTGGCTCGGTGGGTTAAGCATCTGATTTTGGCTAAGGTCACGATCTCACAGTTCGTGAGTTTGAGCGCCTCGTCAGGCTGTGTGATGACAGCTGAAAGCCTGAAGCCTGATTCGGATTCTGTGTCTCCCTCTCTCTCTGCCCCTCCCTCGCTGACGTTCTGTCTGCATCAAAAGTAAATAAACATTAAGTGTATATATATAGATAGATAGATAGATAGATAGATGCACACACATATACATTTGGTTCTAATATGTGAGCTCATAAACATTTACTAAGTGCCTAATACATATTGGACAAGAACTAAACAGAGAAAAAAGAAAATGGGTAGGTTTCTTATAGTACACTTGGAAAGAAAATACATAAATCATAAATGGGAAATTTCCATATAGTATGCCTAAGTGTTAAAATAGGTATAGGCAGAGTGCAATAGAAGGCCAGAGAGGAGGTCTGCTTAGCTAAACCAGAAACTACAACGTAAGTTTCCTGAAAGAGATGATTTGATGTTTTTTGCCCAATTGTCACAAAAAATATACCTAAGATACTTTGGAACCCCAAAATGGAACACTATCTATGCTAGAATGAAATTTTCCGGCTAATAAAATTTGAACAATTTATTAAGCATGATTCTTTATCAAAATTTTACCTTTCTTGAACACAATAAACTTAGAATTAATATGTGTATTACTTTCAAGGATTTATAACATAAACTGTTTTACCTTTGTATTATTTTAGCAATGAGATAATTTTTTTATGGATGATAAGTGGGTATGGTAATTCATGGAATGTCTTGATATTACAACTGGGTACTTCAACAAAGGATTCCTGTAAGGAACTATTGGAAAAAATAAGGTGAAAAAAATGGTAAGCCCTACACTTGGGCAGTCAACATGCGGGTGGAGCTTGACAGAAGTAATCTTTGTATTTACATGGTCAAGTTGGCAGGATGTGGGAGTGTGAGATGCAGGACTCTGGGGTGGCTCCTATGATTCTGACATGGTGAGCGAGGTGCGCGGAAGTGAGGAATGCAGGGGGAAGAGTGGTTTGGGGCATGGTAAAGTGAAAGTGAAGGTGGGCTATCCAAATGACATTACGACCAAAAGTAAATAATAATATTCTTATGACCTAAAGCTCAGAAAAAATCAGAGCTCGAGAAATAAAGTTATCTACATGCAGATAGACAATAATTAAAGTGAAGAGGGAAATGAAATCATCTATAGGGAATAGAAAGAAGCAATGCTAAAAGCCAAGGTGGGAACCGAAAGTATTAACAATATTTAAAGAGCAAGTAGATGGGAGAGGAACAACATTCGCAACGGGAGTGGGGGGAACGAGAGGAAAATACTACAGAGACATGTGGAAAACCTGGAGAGAATACTGCCATGGGAGTCAAATGAATAGATAGGTTTTAGAAGAAAATCAGCACTCTCCATTGCGGCAGAGATATCCAGCAACGTCACAGACCAAAAAAGGACTATAAACTTTCATTTCCAGAGATTGAAACCTGGGGAATTCAGGCCAGACTCCTGCTGCAGAGAACTCAAAAATAAAAATAAAATAAAAAGCTGGACTAAACGTAACAAAATGAAATCATCGGAAACTTGACAGTATAGTGAAGATACAGAGGGTAAATAGTTAATTTTATTCACTAATTTTGCTTACTTTCAGCAAACTGTGAACAGATACAAATAACCGGATTTTTTAAATAAAAGAATTACCACCATCTGAAGAAACATGAGAGAATTTGGGAATCGAAGAAAACTTACACTGATAATTTGCCATGAAAATTCTGAAATACTGACACATTTCAGTGTCCTTCTTAGGTATTTTCCATTCTTTGTTTCTCTGAAAATAACTGTGGGTGGCCTAGCTCTCACACATTACAGCTGGTTTTTGAGAAACTTTCTTTAAATCTAAAAATCTGAAAGAGGAAGCTTCAGAAAAAAAAAATCTTCTCGGGGAAGGAAAAATCCCATTGTTTATCATCAATGATGGTTGTAGACAACATCAACTCTTGAAATTGTTTCCACACGTTTTGCCCCTCTTTGTTGTTTTTCTGTATCAGAAGAATTACCTTTCCAAGGGGACTGTTTAAAGATGAAGGCAAGAACCAAAATAGAAAAAGGTGTGGAAAAGTCAGCTCGGAGTGTAACATAGTGAATAAGCTCCAACTCTGGATAAACAGAAAGGTGTTATTGTCCCGATGGATTTTTGAATGTGAGATTCAGTCTTTTTAAAGAATGTTATTTTGTTGCCTTAACTAATGTTTTTCCAGACGCCTTAATGCTTCTCCAATTTAGTTTGTTTTACAACAAATGGAATTATTAGCTTAGGAGCAATGAATTTTAATATCCTTAAAAAATAGCATTTTTTAGAATAAGGAGCTGGTGATGCCATAATTCCCCTCCAATGGCTGGTGCTAATGTATGTAAAACATGAATTTACATAAGAAACAAATTACATGAATGCAGAAAGAAATCAGTTTAACATTAAAAAAAAACCAAACCTTTACTTTTGGGAGGGTACGCAAAGATTTGAGGGAGTACAGATATTTATCTAAGTTTTAATAATATTAAATATTAATAATAGGAAATAAAAAGCAGAGGGGGAAAAGATGTCTATAAAATCTCATTGATTATTCAGAAACGTTTTAACCGGAGTAATTAATTTACAGTTTTGTATACATAGTATGAAATGGTATACAATTAAATGAATAGATAAGGACTTCTCAACATGTGCCCTTTTTTTACTCCAGTTCATCGCTACCTATGCCTTTAATTACCATTTAATTGCCAATACCTCTCACGCCTACATTCTTCATTCTCCACCTCTCCCTTGGCTATTTAACACTTCCACTCGCCTGTCTCAAAGGTACTTCAGATTTCATCTAATGTCAAACTCCTGATCCTTCTGCATAAACTGACTCTTGTTTAGAAGCTCCCATTTCCATGAATGGCACAACCATTTGGTCTAGTTTAGCAAGTTAGATAGAAGTCTGGGGTCCTCTTAGGCAACCTGCTTCCCTTTTTCATTATTATGAGGTATTAAAATTATATGCATCTTATTTCAAAAGCTACTACTGCTCTGCATGTTGTTTTGGATATACCCAAATAATCATTAATAAAATTCTATTTCAATAGTTTTGCTGCTCGCTGCTGAGCAAAACTTTAACATCCATAATTTCTCTCTCTGTCTCCATCTCTTCCTTCCTCCCTCCTTCCTTCTTTCCCTCCATTTTCTTTTCTTTCCTCTCTCTTTCTTCTTTTTTTAATCTTGGTGGTGGCTGGAATCTTTTTAGTTGTTACATTTTATGCATCTATTCATTAATTTATACACTCATTCAATACGTATGTATTATGCACCTACTTTGTTGATTGCATTATGCTGGGGAATTCATGTCTCAACATAAATTACAACAATTCCCCAACATAATTAATTTTCAACAATTGTTTGAGGCTTTATTTTAAAATGATGATTGGACTGCCTTTCCAACAATGTGGATTCATTCATTCGACAACCATAACAATAACAATTACGTGACCAATCCTGTGTTGGAACTAGAATGCAAAGATGAATACAACACGATGTATACTTACGCTATAGTACAGAGACACAAAACAATAAAAAATAAAGAAACTTGGATGCTAACTATACTGTGATGAAAAGGACAATGCAAATAGGAGTCATAAATTCCCTGGAGAGTGAGTGTCTGGAAACACTTGACGGTAAAAAATGTTTTTCTCCTGAGGACTTGCATAGTTATTCAGAAGATTTTTCCCTCTCCGGAATACAATCACAATACTCTTCTTTTCACAACTAACTGAACATTCTATTTTTAACCTAGTAACTTAGTATAGGTATATAGTGTTGTTGGAAGTCTCTTTTGCATTATTTGGTGATTCAGTTGAAGGAAAGGTCCTCACCTGGTCAGTGTGAGTGGTATGGTGGGTGAGAAAATGGCTGCTAAATTTAACCTGTTGTGAACTTTTTCTATGACATTTACTACCATTAGTAGTAGTTCCATTAGTGGTAATAATATCATTGTTTTTATCCAGAATTGGAATTACCCAAGGATAGAATTTAATTTTTTTTTTCTCCTAAGCCACTATATAAATCAGGAAGATAGTTGTCAAGTTATCATGATGGTCAGAAATACGGAAGTCATGTTGGGATAGGGAAAGCATACAAAGAAAGCAAACTAAAAAGGAAAAAAACAGAAACCATTGGAAGTGGGTCTGGATATTAAGCCAATGTTCTACCCATATGAGAATAGATACAGGTTGTGTAACCCAAGATTAGGAAACTCAAGACCAGTATTGAGAAGGGCAGGGAAACCACTACAGATCAGAATAATAGATTCAAAAGAAAAGCACAATTGTTCATCAAAATAGAGGAAACGCCTCAGTGATCTGTTCCCTGACTTTAAAATGGAGGCTCATCACTGTGGAAAAAAAGCCATTCTCCTTCGCATTAGATCTCAACATACCTTCTCCTGAAACCAAATTAGGTACTTTCACTAGTCACATTACTTCATAAAGTTGTCTGATATACCTGTACAAACTCCCAATTTTTAGATATATAAACAATAAAAATTATATATGACAGACCTAGATATTTGCCTTTAAGTTAGTAATTCAGTATTTTAATTATTCATCATTAGTGTTGATATTTGTGAGTGGTTACACTGGAGGGTAAAATTAAAGATCAACCTATTCCCTTATTTTACTAAAAGTTTAACTTAGATCTAGTGAGGTAAAGTGCCCGGTGGGGCTCACACATGTAGCTAGTGTTAAGACCAGCATTGGGGCACCTGGGTGGCTCATTTAAGCCTCCAACTTTTCATTTTGGCTCAGGTCATGATCTCACGGTTCATGGGCTCAAGCCCCACACTGGGCTCCATGCTGATAGCGAGGAGCTGGCTTGGGAGATTATCTCTCTCCCTGTCTCTCTGCCCTTCACCCGCTCATGCTCTGTCTCTCTCAAAATAAGTAAATAAACCTAAAAAAAGAAAAAAAAAAGACCAGGGTTAAAACCTCAATATTGTAACTTCTAGTACGGTATGTTTTTTACACGTGAGTGTTTTAAGTGTTTGTGAGCAAAAACATACAATCTACAGCAATATATGAATAACCGTGCTAAAAAGTAATTACAACAATGATTGAAATTAGTTTTAATTAATCTATGTTAAAAAAATAAATAAATGTGTCATTTCATACTTGCATATGCCACAAACCCTAGTGGGAAATACACATGCAAAAACGTTAGCTGTCGTTCAGCAATCTTTCGAGAAATTATAATTTTGCTTAAATCCATCTTAAACATTGTTTCAAACCACACATCTGTTTTCTATGGTGAAACGCCTCCCTGAGAAGTGCCCTAAAACAATAAAAGTAAATAATTTTTCCATGATAAAAAAAAAAAGACCAGGAGATGATGAAGAAGAAAGATGTTAGGCTTCAATCTGTCAAAGGAAAGCATTGTGTTCTTCAATTACTCTGAATTTGAAGGGAAAAAATGAATAAGTACAGAGGCATTACAAAGGAACCTCATCTCTTACCTCGCTGTCATCTGGCACCTTCATAAGATGTGACCCCCTCAGCTGCCAGCGGCTCCTGGGAAGGCAGACAAAGGGCAAAAAGATCAGCACTGCAGAGCTCCTCCCTGACAGGTGAATGTAAGTGGCACTTCTAATGCTGTTACTAATTTATTAAGTATTCCAAAGTTAGAATTTAATCAGAATATTTTTGTCACGTTATCCATCACTAACTTAGAAGAGATGGAATTTTCTTAAACAGCCGCACGGTGTAGCGCCTTAGGCAGGCTCTTAGTCTTTTTGGTTTGTCACAATGGACTAGTTCCATTTTAATGATTTAGTTAATTGTGTGACAAGCTATGAAAAATGGGAGTGACCCAATGCCTAGTCCAAGGAATATGCCAAGGTCTAGCGGCTAAGTTACTGAGAACCACTCTCGTTTACAAGTGAAAAAGAAAAGGAAAGTTTCTGCTTCTCCCCTTTCACTTTATAAATTTCAGATTTCATTTGTTAAGCCAGAGTCAAGTTAGAAAATAGCAGTTCATTTATATAGAGACAAGATGAACATAAAAAAAGTCACATTAGCAGTTTAAATGATCAAGTTAAATAAGACACAATTTAGGTGAACAGATAATTAAGTGTTGAAAATGTAATGATCCATTTGACAGTGGGAGAATAGTAGATGCCGAGAATTTCAAATACAACCTCCCTATCTAGAAATCACACTTAGTATTCCTTACAAGAGAATATTTGCATCTGATAGTACTGTGTTAGCTTAAGACTCAACCTATCACTTAATTAAGATATACTAACATTCTATAACATATATGCTTTAAAATCACGGTAGCGTCAGGGACAAGGATTTTTTATAAAAATGATGCATCATAGAAGCATCGATATAAATCATGCATCATAGAAACATATTTACTCTGCTTTGATTTTGCATAAGAATTTTATTGCTACAAACTTAGACTGTCCTGCAAATTCCCTTTTTCAAAGCATTAAAATTTTTCACTCCATGTTGGCAGGAAAGTAGCAAACAAAAAGAAATGACTCTAGAAATGACTCAAAACCCAATTAATCACATCTTCACATTCAAATCAAAATATCATCCTAATATATATGGCATTTTGAAAATAAGATGTTCTGGGGCACCTGGGTGGCTCAGTCAGTTAAGCGTCTGACTTCAGCCCAGGTCATGATCTTGCAGTTTGTGAGTTCAAGCCCCGTGTCAGGCTCTGTACTAACAGCTCAGAGCCTGGAGCCTTCGGATTCTGTGTCTCCCTCTCTCTCTCTGCCTCTCCACTGCTCACGCTCTGTCTCTCTCTCTCTCAAAAATAAATAAACATTACAAAAGAAAAAGAAAAAGAAAATAAGATGTTCTGTAGAGTCAGAAGATCTAGATTCAAATAATTAATTGAAGCAGCTTGTGGGATCTCCCTGAGCTGTGGTTTCTGTATCTGTCAAGTTGGACTAATATTACTTACCTTCTGTGGTTACTGTGAAGGGAAAATGTTAATTTATGTAAAAGCAACAATAGAGGTCTATATTAATAAGGCTATATATTATACTGGCAAGGATCAGGAAGTTAAACAGGCTAAAGGCAACCTCTCTGGCATATCAAAGGAGAGCACCAGGCAACGACCTCACAAATATTGTACTGCAATCCATTCCAGGTAGGTATTCTAAACTATGGCGTGACCATCTAATGATTCATTGAAGATAATATTGCACCATTCAGAAATATATATATATGTGTATATATATATATGTATACATATACATATATATATTTTATATATATATATATGTATATGTATATGTATATGTATATGTATATGTATATGTATATGTATATGTATATGTATATATGCCATCCATCCTACAGAAACCTCAAACTCTTACATATTTTAAATAAAAACAAAGTATGAGATACACTATTAAACTGGCAGGTAAATGGATTGGGTGAAGTATCACATTTTTTGCTTCTCTATTTTTATGTTTAGACAGTCTATGCTCCTAGCACTTTATCACCATGCTCTAAAGACTTTTAAGTGGAGTAGATGTGCATTGAAATTCAATGCTGAAACATAGACAGTGACCTGGTCACAAAAACCAAACTCATAGCAATTCTATGACAGCCAACACATCATCAGTTTACAGTGTATGCTATGCTTATAGATTGCAGTGTTGTCTAAAAGGCCTAAAAAAAAAAAAAAAAATAGAACTCTGGACAAGAGACATAAATACAAATATTCTTTAACCAAATGATCCATATAAAAAGGAGAGTGGGTGATAATATCCATTTATAGTTTCCTTTTTTTAATAATTGGAGTAGGTTTTCAATTTATCAAATTTCATACACAAAATTTTTCCCTTAAAGAAAGCATAAAAATCACTAAAAGACAGGGTTTCCATTGTTTGATTTTAAGCAATGTGATTAGACTAAAAAATGTTTGAAGCTGTATTGCAAAATGAATATCCTCTAAAAAACAGATGTGTATAACATTATTTTTATTTTTACAGTTTATGTGGTACTTCTCCTAGAATGAATTTATACATAATAAATTAATTCTTTAGAATATCCACATCTGCATGCAGAATCAGATTTTCTGAGTGCCTACAAAGTCTCCAGCTCCATTGTTAAAACTATATTGAAACTTAACTAATTACTCTTAATATTTAAGCATTCTACTTTTAATCTATTTACAGCTGACTTCCCTTCCAAATTAATTCAAATGACCAAATGTGATCCATTACTTATTATCAATCAATCAACCTACTATGTATCCGGAACCTTCCAGATGTGCTTGTTTATGCCTCATTTATACCTACTGACCAGAAATCATGTGTTTATGTACCAACTGGAGCATTAGTATATAATTATTAATGATACCTCTGATTACTACTATTAAGCCCTGATATCTACTGAGGATTCCAGTCACTTTTAATGGTAAATTCATGAAATTTAGAGAAAGAAGTTTCTCTGTAGATGATTTGGTTTTTCAAATTTGTTTATTTTTTAGGTGAAACCATTAAGCCGTTGGAAAAAAACATTTCTTGTAGCATTTCTTTCTGGGAATCATATCTAAACTGTTCCCATGTGTTACACAAGTGATCTGTGTTCATCGCTTCAATGAGAGATCAGAGTAGGTAACCTCCAAGACCTTCCCGTTTAAAATATTTGACACTCAGCCCGGGAATAAACACCGAAGATCCATGGAACAGAAACTCTTCCTCAAACTCTAAAGGCTGAGACTCCTGCTTCGTCTCTCTCTCCTCTTCCCCACCCTTGTTATTAGAAACAAACAAACGTTGTTTGTTATTACGAACAAAAAACACCTAGCGATATTTTTGCCCTTGGTATCCCAGATGACAGGGTGAATTGTTTGGTAAGGGAATGGCTGTAAGAGAAAAGGGGAAGAAATTACATAAGGCCATCTGTTTCTTTTCCCTCAGTGACATAGCATCAGAGGAAGAAGTGGTAAAGGACACTGTCTATATTGTATTTCACCCTTCTTGCATTTGAGTTTGCTTCACTATACCTGCGCATAATGTCCCAAATTCTCAGCCTCACAAAACAATGTTTCACAAAAAGAAAATCAAAACAAAAATAATTAGAACTTCCAGAACTTGAGACTTGCTAGTATATGAAATCAGCTATGAAAATTGTGGAAAAAAAAACAACATTCTACCACAGAACATAAATTCTAGTTTTTTTCTGTGACGGGAAAAATTCAGAAAATTATCAACAAGAGGGAAATATAAGGACCCTGTGAGTATCACATCTAGCAACTACCCATTTTCCATATTACTATATGCCCCTTAAATACTTTAAGTCCTGAACCCTCTACGTTGAGGCCCTTCTCAATGCACATTTACTTACTGATTTGCATATACAAAATTCCTCTCCTCTCTTTCTTTCATTCTCTCTTTCTCCTTTCAGCCTCTGTCTTCAAAACTACTTAGGGGTGATTCATTTGTGGTATCTACCTCTTCTTAACTCAACTCCATGGATGGATGACCTCATCCTGTCCTCACCATAAATACTAATTTCTTCCCTTGTCATGGATTCAGGATCTGCACTTCTCTTGTGCTAATGTGCCAAAGAGGCTGAGTTTTTTTTCTCTAAAATATTTAGAGAAATATTTAGGCTGGGCATTTCTTTAAAAAATAGAACAGCATTATACCAATACTTCATGTATATCATAGCCACCATGACCACCAATATACAGCTGTGCATTCCCCTTTATGAAATTTGTCTTTATCTCCTTGATGTTTTAAACATTTACTAGAAAAATTTACACGATCTTCAAAGTGTTTTTTGTGGCCATGCATAGGAAGATAGAAGGAGAGCACATACTTTTTTCTAGTTCACAGTGAACGAAGGAAGTGAGAAACTTTGATGGAAAGTGTCAAGTAGTTGGTGGTGAAAATAGTACATAAGGGCCAAATCCTGCGAAACCAGAAGTTAAAAAAAAAAAAGGCAGTGAACTCATAAGATAAAAAACCTAGCCCCAGAACTTCTGCAGCTCACTGCTACCTTTTTGCTTCCACATTCATTTCCCATATTCCACCAGAACCCTGGATCAGCCCTTCTCCAAATTCTTCTATTATGCAGTATAAAGATGAGAACTGGGTAGTATTGAATGAAGAATTTCCAAACTCTGTTGCCAGGAAGTCAGCAGAGGAAAATGTTTTTCTGGAATCCCCAGTTGGATTCATCATCCAACTGATTTGTAATCCTGCAGAAACATCATGAACCATACAGGGTCATCTGTATAGCATCACGCATATAGAACTGTACTTTAGTTACATGTGCATGAAGGCATATTTAGACTGTGCTGAGATCCAAACTCGGTATTTTGTCGCTGGGTTCCAAACAGCCAACATCCAAATGACTTTTGAGAATCCAACTCATTGACAAATTTGGGTTTGTCCATGCCTGTGCTCATTATAAAATTATCAAGAAGACTAATGAGGTAGTATATTTGGAAGGACTTTGACAGCCTACTTAAGAAAGCATTACATAAAAGGTATTGTAAAGAAGCGATGGAGGAAAATGTGTTGGCTGAGGAAATAATTGGCAATTGGGAGAGGCAACATTTCTTGCAGCTGGACAGAAAATGTTGTGAGGCAATACTGAGCCAGGTGAATGGAAAAAGGATTTAGTTTTACTGGAGGAGGATGACAAGTGCCAGCAACTTGGAAAGAAGTGGAAAACAGATTTGACTGTTTGGAAAACATTCTTCGAGAGTACCTGATGACATTTCCAGATTGTCAACTGGACATTCAACCTGAGTTTCCCAGGTGCCAACTCCTTGCCCTTGAAATTGAATAGACATATGTTATTAAGGGATATGCAGGTAGGTACAGATGTTTTTACGTGTACGCGTGTATGTGTAATTATTTCTAAAAGCTAAAATAAGATTCGTTATTAAAATATCCAAAAAAAGATGCAGAGTTCATAGAAAAATAATGCTGAAGAGACCAGTAAACATTATGCTAAATAACACTGAAAATTTTGATTAAGTAATTTAAATTAAATATTCTTACTAATTAAAATTATATTGAATGTTTTTTTTTCTTAGAGATTTTTAAGAGTTTAATTTGTCTAAAGCTAGTAACATAAATTGCTAATTGAAGTTTTATCTGCACCTGTGATATCTTACTTTTAATTAATGATGATATATCAACCGCCACAATACCCAGGTATCAAACAAGAACATGGTCCATGGTCAGTAAGTATAGATGAGAACGTTTTCTCAGTAAATATAAAACACAAACAAATGTGGGCTTTTTGGTAAAAATGGAACAAGTAGATATATATTTGTTAATTTAATTTGTGTTTATATTAAATAATATTACTCTCAGTATTTTTAAGAATTCCACTTTATATCATCATATCAAAAATCTTTTCAATTTCAATATTTAAGGAAGGCATGGGAGGGGAAACATTCCTCCTTGTGCCCACTATGTGGCTCCCATAAAACTTGTAGTACTAACATGCAGAGTAGCCCAGCAGCCTTCCGAAAATTGCCTTTGGATAGGAATAGCCTTCATTTCTGTCCTGTACTGGACAATCTCCCTTGATTCCACATCATTCACTGATTTAATTGTTCCCCTTGGATTTTGTTTTGTAACCTCCTGGAAAAGGATATATAACATGTTAAGAATTTGCAGGCGTGAAATATCTTTCTGCCATCACTCTTGTTTCATCTTTTGGCATAATATAGAATTTTAAGTGAGAAGTTGTTTTATTCAATAACTTGAAAGCATAATTCCATTTTCTTTCAGATATCAGTATTATATCTCATATATCTAATGCTATTCTGATTACCAAATCTTTGCCGCTCCACTTCTCGTCCCTAGAAAATGTTGGCATCTTTCCTATATTCCTGGAATTTTGAATTTTAATGATGTAAGGTATTTTAATGGGGCTCTTAAAATTCTACTATGTTGATTAAAATGTGCTGTTAGCTTTTGATGTAGAAACTCATGCCCCAACAACAGAGATGATATCCATATATTATTTCTTTGATAATTTCTCCCCCTTGGTTTTCTCTTTTCTCTATGACTGGAATTTCCCTATTAAAGTTTATATTTCCTGGACAGTTTCTTTATTGTCCTTATCTTTAAACTTCTGGATTTTTTTGTCTCCTTTTTGTCTTTTTTGTTGTTGTTGTTGACGATGATGCTTTTTATATATAAGTTTAGGTAATTTTTCCTCAACATTATTTTTCTTCTATGCCTTCTTTAGATATGTTTTATATATAGATAGATATTTTAGATATGTATATACATGTTATATATCTATGTTAGATATGTATATACGCAAGATAGATATGTATATATTTCATATATGTACTTATGTTCTTAATTTTTTTAATGTTTATTTTATTGTTGAGACAGAGAGAGACAGAATATGAGTGGGGGAGGGGGAGAGAGAGGGGGAGACACAAAATCCGAAGCAGGCTCCAGTCTCTGAGCTGTCAGCACACAGCCCCATGCAAGGCTTGAACTCGTCAACCGCTGAGACCATGACTGAGACGAAGTCATATGCTCAACTGACTGAGCCACCCAGGCACCTCACTTATGTTCTTAGATATGTGTGTATGTATGAATTCTTTGTTGGTCTATGAGTGTCCCTTTTTTATGGTTTCAACGTTCTTATTTCATGAATGTAATAAAATGGTAATAGCGACCTAAATCGATTGAACACTTAAAGGTCCAGTTATGGTTTTAAGAAGTTTATGTGTTTTAAATAAATTCATCCTTTTAATTTTATGAGATAGTTTTTTGTTTTGTTTTGTTTTGTTCACTGCCTCTGTGTTCTAAAATGCATTCAAAAACTCTTCTCCTTTTTTTTTTTCTTTTGTTTTCCATTCCTCAAATCTTCAATGACACTTTGTATGAGGATTAAAAATTTGATTGGAAATACTATGTATGGGGCAGGGTTCATCTACTAGTGAGCCAAGCCAAGAAATAGCTTCTTTTTTTTTTTTTTTTTTTTTTTTTTTACAAGATGCCCCTTGTGGTAAACAGAATTATAGAATGCCCCTGCCCCCGCACCCAGGAGTCTCTACTCCCTGGTGTTACTCCTGTATTTATGTTACATGACATACAAAAAGTATTTTGCAGATATAATTGAGGTAAAAACCCATTACTTTAAAATGGGGAAATTATCTAGGTGTATCTAACTTAATCTTATGAGTCCTTTAAAATCAGACTGTTACCTCCAGTTGGTGGCATAAACAGAAGTCAGACAGATTTGAAGTATGAGAGGGACTTGCTGAGAAGGAACAGATCAGGTGGAAAAGAATTGAGTGGCCTCTAGATGCTGATAGCAGTTTCCAGCTGACAGCTAGAAAGACAAGTAGACTTCAGTCCTACTGTCAATAATGTTGCTATGAACATAGGTGTGCAAATACCTGCTTGAGTCCTTGCTTTCACTTCTTTTGCTATATACCCAAAAGTGGCTGTGAAGGATATTAAGGTAGTTCTATGTTTAATCTGGGGGGTAACCACTGCCTGGTTTTCCACAGAGGCTGCACCATTTTACTAAATTTGTCTTGTTTTAAGCCACTAAGTTGCTGGTAATTTTTTATGCAGGAACAGAAAATTAATACACTACCCTTAGCACCAAGGGCTCATATCTACAGGATTTCTTGTTGTTGGGAGGGGAATGCTAGTCAATTTTTGCCAGAGAGTAATTAGTCATTCAATGTTTGGAGAACAAAAAGTTTGCTACATGAATAGAAAAAAGAGACCAGTTCTTTTATTTCTCCCGCTTTCTATTTGGTTCCTCTTCCCTAACGTTAGCCATGCGTAGTACTTCTTATTCCATTTATCCAAACAGTAAAACTTCTTTTTCTTGGATGGGAGGAGTAATTCGCAATTGTATAAGGTGGGCAAGGATATTGAGAGGGTTAATTGCTAATTATGAAGAAATTTTTAAAAAATGGTTGTCATGCGCACATAATTGGGTTAATCATATTCCTTTATTATGAAACAATGTCATCTTTGGTTTACACTTGGGCCTTTTATCTCTTTTATCTATCTATTTATCTATCTGTCTATTTTTAATAAGCAAACAAACATAAAAATCAAATAACTTGACAATAACTTACATCCAGCTATATGACCCTTCTCCAACACATTTCTTGATATTCCCTCATCTGAGGCAACTACTTTCTTGAGTCCCATAATTGTAATTATCTTATCTATAAGCATTATAAATGTCTATATGTTTATAAATAAAAACATTTACATTTATACATTTAAATATACGTATATGAAATTATAAATGTAAACATATAAACATTTATATGTTTAAGCTTGACGTCCTTATATGTGTACATATATGAGTACATATGTGTGTGTTTCTATGTATCTTTGTATTTCTGCATCTGTATCTCTGTATCTATGTATCTGTCTGTCTGTGTCAGAGTTTGGCAAACTTCTCCTGTAAAAGGCTGAATATAACTTCATGGGCCATATGATTTTTGTCCCAACTACTCACTCTGCTATTATGCTGCAAAAGCAGCCATAGATATAATGTAAAATAATGAGCTTGACTATGTTCCAATAAATCTGTATTATGGATACCAAAATGTGTTTTCAACCACTATGTTTGTAAAAACCATTATTAGCTCAAGGAACAACCATACAAAAAAGGTAGATTTGGTCCTCAGGCCATAGTTTGCTACCTGTGAGAAATATATTTATTTATATTTATATTTATATGTTTATATTTATATTTATTTATATATGTGTATATATATATATACACACACACATACATGTGATATATATATATATATACACACACACATACATGTGATATATATATATATACACACCTATGATATATATACGTATATAATCATATGTGTATTTTTAAAGTTTATTTTAATTTTATAAGGAACCTTAAACTCTATATAATCTCATACTTCCTTTGATGTATATATTACTAAAATGTTTCCATATTTATCTATTATAGTTACTTCATTTTGCTTGATGCCAATTTCATATCTGAGATTATATCAGAGCCCACTCATCTACTCCTCTGTTGATGAGCAGTTGGGTTCCAGGTAACTGGCCCCTCAAATTCCTGAGCATCTTCTGGGTTCTATAGAAGAAATCACCTGCTACCTGTTAACTTCTGCCTGGAATCTGACGTCTCAGTTTTTTGTCACCTGCTGAGTCCAATGTTCCTTTGACATCACTTATCTGCTATCATCTCCTCTTCCATTTTCTTTCTCTTTAGACTTTTAGATAATTTTAATCACTTTAATATCATTTCTAAGGAGAGCATACAGAGGTAAACATATTTTTGCCCATCATATTTAATCATAATTTACTTGGACCCCCGGCTTCATAGATGATTTCAGGAGATGTGTTCTAGGGAAGATAAAAGAAAACCCAGAAGATTAACTTCTGGAAGCACAATGAAATGGAGGCATCAACAAATTCTCTTCTCAAAAAGCAATTATAAAAGTAGACACACTGAAAAAAAAATCGTTTCAGCACTCCTGAAATCAAAGTCAGGTGACAAATTGAGGAGAGTTTATAAAAGAAAATATTAAACATGGCATAGGAGCCGCAGGAGTCTATGGTATGCTTCCCTGAGATTGCTACCATTTTCCTGTCCCCTTCTATTGGTGAGAAAGTTCAATCAAAGTAGATCTTGAAACCAATACCTTCAGCCCCCCTGCAAGAGAGCACTCAGTTGATTTGGAGTCTTGTCATAAATGGAAAAGCCAACAATGAGGGCCAGAAGCTCAGCTAGGTATAGGTTGCAGGTCTGTGTGGGCAAATACAGACCTGCAACCCAGTGAGTGATTTAACTAGGAGTTCCAGTAGATGTGACAACCATAGGGACTTGATTAATTTCCCACCAATTTCAGGTTGATCCTAATCTAATCTACTGCAGAGATCAGAGTAGGCCAAACTTACCCACAAAATCCTTAGCTGAAGGTACCTGAAAATATACATGCAGGGGGTCCAACAGTAAACAAAAGTGAGAGAGATTCTAAAAAACATCCTGAACTTTGAGTGCACTCCTTGATCTGTTGTTTTGTGTCTGTTTGTTTGTATTTTTGTTTGCTTATTTATTTACTTGCCTGGATAAAATCTGTATTATCTCCTCTACAATGTGTGGTTATTGATGTTTTTGCTCTGAGTTTGTTTGTTTGTTTCCCTCTTGATTTTAGTTTTAAGCCCAGATTCCTAAGGGCAACCTCTATGTCTGCATAGCTAAATGTTCAAACAGTGATAGATCATAGATGGTGGTCAAACATCTTGAGGCAGTAAGACTTCTACACTTCAGCTCTCAAGTATTGGGGAAGGTACAGAGAAACTGAAACCTTCATACATTTCTGGCGGAAATACAAGACTGTACAGCTATTTGGTAATACAGTTGACGGTTTTTTTTTTTTTTTTAAGTTAAACATAATCTTAGCATTCAACCCAGCAATTACACTGTTAGGAATCTACCCAAAGGAAATGAAAATAGGTCCATACTAAGATGTGTATGTGAATGTTCACAGCAACATTATTAATAGCAGGCAAGGACTGGAAAAAATCCAAATGTCCATTAAGTGGTGAATGAATAATCCAAATGTAGTCTATCCATAGTATGGAATGTTATTCACCAATTCAAAAGAATAAAATATGGATGCATGTTATAAATTTAATAAACCTCAAAGATATAATCCCATGTAAAAGAAGCCAGATACAACAGACTATTTGATAATTTAGAGTCTTAGTGGACGTGTTTTTAAAATCTGATACTTACCCAGAGGATACTAATTTGAAGGGCTACCTGGACCCTGATGTCTATAGCAGCATTATCAATAATAGCCAAATTATGGAAAGAGCCCACATGTCCATCAACTGATGAATGGATAAAGAATATGTAGTGTGTTAGGGGCGCCTGGGTGGCTCAGTTGGTTGAGCGTCCGACTTCCGGCTCAGGTCATGATCTTGCAGTCTGTAAGTTCAAGCCCCGCGTCGGGCTCTGTGCTGACAGCTTAGAGCCTGGAGCTTGCTTCAGATTCTGTGTCTCCCTCTCTCTCTGCCCCTTCCCTGCTCATGCTCTGTCTCTGTCTCAAAAATAAATAAAAACTTTAAAAAAATTGAAAAAAAAAAGAATATGTAGTGTGTGTGTGTGTGTGTGTGTGTGTGTGTGTGTGTGTGTAGTGAAATAATACTCAGCCATAAAAATGAATGGCATCTTGCCATTTGTAACAACATGGTTGGAGCTAGAGAGCATCATGCAAAGCAACTAAGTCAGTCAGATAAAGACAAATATCGTATGATTTCACTCATATGTGGAATTTAAGAAACAAAACAAATGAACATGGGGAGGTGGGGGGAAAGAGAGGAAAACCAGGAAGCAGACTCTTAAGTATAGAGAACACACTGATGGTTAATGGAGAGGAAGTGGGTCAAGGATGTGTGAAATCGAAGATGGGGATTAAGGAGGACACTTGTGATGAGCACTAGGTGTTATATGGAAATGATGAATCACTAAGTTCTATACCTGTAACTAATATTACACTGCATGTTAACTAGCTGAAACTTAAAATAAAACTTGGGAACACTTAAAAAGTAAACTAAAATCTGGATTGGGGCACCTGGTGGCTCAGTCAGTTGAGTGTCTGACTCTTGATTTCAGCTCAGGTCATCATCTCATAGGTTGTGAGATAAAGCCCCAAATTGGGCTCTGTGCTGACAGTGAGGAGCATGCCTGGGATTCTGTCTCTCTCTCTCTCTCTCTCTCTCTTTCTCTCACTTGCCTCTCCCTCACTCATGCTCTCTCTCTCTCTCTCTCCCTCTCTCTCTCTCAAAATAAATAAATAAACTTAAAAAAAGTAAATAAAAAAAACTTAAAAAATAAAATCTGGATTTTAAAAATCATATAAAGAAGAAAAGGTAAAAGTTGACAGCATGTAGTACTTCCTACTTAACAGTATACTACAACTTACCCCATAGTCTTTAGTACTATAAAATTAATTTATGATCATAGGGATAATATGAAACAGCTAACTTTTCTTTTTGGCTTTTTTAAAAGTCCAAACAACAAATGATTATGATAGAAAGAATATTACTGTGAAGCGATAGTGATATAAAATTCAGCTACTCTTTTTCCTGTAATGTTAAAACTATGTTAGAGAAGGTGATAGAGACTCATTCCCCTCACTGATCAAAAGTAGGCTACACTTGCAAAGGATATAAAAAAAAATTTAAGGATGAACAATTTACACAGATGAAGATGTATTTGATCTCCACAGTGATAGTGAGCAGTGAAGGGAGAAAAAAATGATAAAAGAGATTCCATTGATATTGCCATATGTGGGGAACACACGATGACAAGAAAAAACAGAGAGCTAGAGAGAGGTGATTTAGAGGATAATGGTGGGAAAGGGAATATATGCTTTTGACACTTTAAAGGTGTATATATATTTTAACTTTGAAACAGAAAGGAAGTTACAGATTTTAAGATGCATGTGACAACTGAGAGGTTCTGTGTTGTCTATACTGCTTATTTAGTAGATGAAATTCTCGCATATTAATCTGGAACCTTTAAAATAAAAGATTCTAAAACATTTCAAAACATGCTATGTTCAAGGAATTCAACCCAGGAGAGGTTATTATATCTGTGAATATGAAAATAATAACATATCTGAGAACAAGGAGAATCGGTTACTCACCTTATAAATGATACCTAAATACTGCCCTATTCACCATTGTTCTGTAAGTTTTAATGAATTAGTTATCTGTGCTTTTTCTTTATAATGAACATAAATTCCAGTTCAGTTTCAGGGCTAATTTAGAGCATCTGTTTCTTCCTGTGAGGAAGCCCAGATTGGTCCACCTATCTGTGATACATGCATGAGACCTTAATCATGCTCAAGGAGGCTGCTTGTGAAAATAACTGACTCCATTCTTCAATTTGGCAGGAGTGGCTTGTGGAATAAAGACGCATGGCCATCCAATGAGCTTCCTGCGAGAGGTAAACTCTATGCCAAGGAAACTGTACCCAGCTCAGCTACAGAGATGTAGTGAGTAAACAATACAAACTGATTTGATTCATTTTGTTCTCCAAAAATATTGCAGGTCCCAGAAGAAAGCCTTCTCTTTTTTTTAATGCCCTCACATCTATCTCAAGTAGTATAAAGTCTTCAGGTAAACGATCTTCTTTTCTATATGGCTGAGAATGGTGTGAGGCTCTATGACTGGGAGGCTGTCAAAACACGTGAAGGAGATTCAGAGGTACAAACTTCCAGTGTTAAAACAAATTAATTAATGCAGCTATAATGTACAGCATAGGCAATATAGTCAATAACATCGTAATAATTTTGTAAGGTGACAGATGATAACCAGAGTTATCATGGGGATTCTTTTGTAATATATAAAAAAATCCAATCGCTATGACAGACACCTAAAACTAATAGGATCTTGTATGTCAATTATACTTCAATATAAAAAAAAGTATTCCAGACACTTGCCTGAACGTGTATAAAAGCTTCATTCCCTAGACCATCAAGCCAGCTCCCCTTTGAGGCATGATACCAGCTTTCTCTAGGTCCCTTGACATAATCTTACTGGCGTCAACGTGAAAACTTTCTCTACTTCTTCTTGAAGTAACTTTCTGAATCTCTCTGCCTCATTGACTTTTTTTCCCATTTCAAATGTCAACCAAATACATTCCATTTTTCATCCCCTGTGTTTCTTAGATTATTTCTCCTTCTGTTACTTCTGTTTTTCACTATGTGGCTATATTACTTTGTGTGTAAGAACTTTGGAGACCCTGTTTTTGTAATATAATGAATCGATTTTAAGGAGTAAACAAAGAAACAAACAAAACCTCTGAATGTACCATTGATCATACCGTTCACAGACATAGCTAAAACCGATATGTGACACACAGAAATGTGAAAGCCAATGAATCTTATTGTATTGAAGACATGATTGAAATTCTCCCAGTATAAAGTTGCTGAAGTGAGGTACATACTTAAAAGAAACTGAATTTTTAAATTCGTCATAAGAAATTGAGATGTTTTTGACCCTTTACTTTGATATGTATTATAATACACTCCAAAGCACACATGCGTGTATACCTGTAGGATAAGTCGTTCCTATCACTAGAAAGCAGACACGCAGCTTGGGAATCAGCTTCCTGAACAAACATGTAGGCTTACTGAACACTATTTGAATTCTTGTACTAAGAGAAAGTTAAGATATATTACCATTTATAATTTTAGTTCTGATGAAAATCCTTTTACTGATTATATTTATAAGATATTAATTTCAACTATGTGAGGAGAATATGTATTTAGCATAGAAAAGCTCAGAGTTGGGGCACCTGGGTGGCTCAATTGGTTAAGCGACTGGCTTCGGCTCAGGTCATGATCTCACAGCTGGTGAGTTTGTGCCCCGCATCCGGCTCTGTGCTGACAGCTCAGAGCCTAGAGCCTGCTTCAGATTCTGTGTCTCCCTCTCTCTCTGCCCCTCCCCAATTTGTGCTCTGTCTCTCCCTCTCTGTCTCTCTGTCTCTCTGTTTCTCTCAAAAATAAATAAACATTAATTTTTTTTAAAGAAAAAAGAAAAGCTCAGAGTTAAATAGATACTAGAAGCAGAGCCATGGTGCAAAATTGTTTGCGTTTTAATTCTGCATTTTGCTGTGACATTCTTAGTCTAGGGAGCTGTTCCATTAGAAGGTAACTCCCAATACAGAGATGTGAGATGTGATATTCTGCTTGGATTTATTTTTTAAAAATATGTCAGTATTTCTTAACAGACAGTCATGTACCTTGCTAATTACTGCTTCACAAGCATGTTTAGTATACTTTGCCAATCATAAAAGAAGTGCAAATATTTACTCATTTCAAATGACATAACCTCATAACGGGATGAAAAATAAATCCTGGCACGAAGAATGAGAAGGGGATGATGGTGGGAGAGAAGAGAGATAGAAAATTGCTAAGAAGTTAGGAAGTGTCATTCTAATTAAGTACGTTACGTGCATTATTTCTTGCACGCTGTAGCCCTAAGCATACCTCTGGCTTAATCCCTTCCAAAATGAAATATAAATATATTTCAAACTCTTAAAGGAGATTTTCTGTCATAGAAATTTTTTCTATGTTTTTAAAGGGAAGTTTAAAGGCCAAATTCACATTATAGAATATGCCCAAGACAGTTAACCTTGCTGGAAAACCACTACTCCATCAAAAAAAGGATACCTGTCATCTCACATCACTACAAAATGAACAAAAGAATAAGTAATACCCATGATCAGCTGATTCCAAACATGAAACAGTTTTAAAGGTAACCAAGCTTACTTGGTTGTATGGCATCGCTGATAAGAAATATTAAAATGCCAAATATCACTAGACTTAGAAGATGTATCTTTCAACTAGGCAGGAAAAATCACCATGTGTTTACCTGAGTCGTGATTCAAAAAAGAACATATGAAATACAGAAAATGTAGAAATGACAATCTGTGTATTGCTTCTTGATCTTCCTCAAAAAATATTATCAGAGAGAAAGCTACTTGGGGAAATATGTAATATTACGTTGTATATTTGCCTGTGTTTAAGGGGAAAAAATCGATAAGGAAAAAAATTCGGTTCATTTAAATTCTACTGGTTCTCATTGTAGTCAAAACATCACAGTCATGGAGTTACAACTTGTCTAAATGCAATGCACATTTATTTTAACAAACTATATATTAACTGGTATATTTTTTCAAAATAATGCATATTAATTAAGACAAGCATTTCCAATACAGAGATTGGACTGGCACTGTTTTTTTACATGCGTTTTCTATTACAGGTGCAATGATTGTAAAATTTGATATCACTGAGGAACCTATTGCTTTTAGGAGACTTTTAAAGCTACATGAGAATATCCAATATCAAGTGATCTTCCATTAATGAAGCAATTACTGGGACAGACTCACTGGGATATGGAGTCAAGCACACCGCTTGCAAAGCAACCTCCCTAACCAATATGCAGCCGGGGAAAGAAAACAGGATCTTCTCTGAAAATGACATCTGAATGGTACTTATTTGAGTGGCTCTTAGTCAAACGAAGATGCAATTAACTATAATGGTAGAAAACTGCCTGATGCCTAGATTATGGCACCGTCAATGTCCTACATGTACTTTTATTTGATGAGTGCTTTAAGAACCAAGGGAGGGTTTAGTGTTGTAATCTACTATGTGTAAAACGGTTACACAGAATAGAAGCCTGACGATTACTAATTAAAAATTGAAACATTTATCTAATGAAAGGTTTAAACAAAGGAAAGCTTTTGAAATCACCATTACAAATTAATTGAGGAAAACATTCATTACAAACAATGAGTCCTGTCTAGTGTTGCACTGTTTGTCACGTGCTCTCTCATGTGAAACTGGTTCATCTCTATATAAAGACCTATCTGGCAAGATTCCTTGTTCTTTGAGACTTAAATGAATTGGAATCAACCCGCATTCGAGGCCAATGGTAGTCCTCACTCAGACTCCTACAAATTTCCAGGTGGAAGGGGAGACCTTAAATTTTCTGGTCTCTTCTTGCTCTAAGTTCCATTTTTCCTTTCTCAACCTTTTCTCAAAATTAGGAATTTGTTTTTAGATGTTGGGGCAAAGCAAAGAGCCTTGAGTGAGACTCTGCTCCCTGTTTTAGAGTTTCCTGCTATCTCATTAATGGTTTTCTCCCAACCACTTTCCTTCTGCCCTTGTTGCTTTTCTCCCAGTGTCCTTCCCTTCCCGGCCCTCCTGTCACTTCTCTTCACTTGATACCTCCACTGACTAGCCTCAGATTCAAAATCTCATTTACCTGCTCTGCCACCTGCTCTGTTCTCACAGAAAGGCCACCAGAGGTACTGAAAGTGATTGCCTGCCCCCTGGCAAAATATAGCTCCATTTTCAGGTAGAAGTAACTCCCACATAGCTGACAAGGAGGATGTAACTTTTAAATATTAGGACATCTCTGTAAGATAGGCATTACCATTACTATTCCTCTTTCACAGATGAGGAAAGTGAAGTTCAGTGCTATTTTCTGGCTTCCTGTGCTCGCACAGAAAGTAAAGATTAACACTAGGGCTTGAATTCAAGCTTTCTGAGCCTATTTTAGTCCATCTTTCTGGCATCTAGTGGAGTTTCTCTCCTTTAGGTAATATGTTACCATCAGCCATTTTTTTTTTCCTTTTGCATCAGAAATAGGATACTTTGTAAAGTAAATACATGCTTCTTCTTCCTTCCTTCCTCTGTCCTTCCCTCCCTCCTCCCCTCCCTCCTTTCCTCCCTCCTTCCCTCCCTCCTTCTCTTTCTCTTTCTTTTTCTTTCTCTTCTTTCTTTCTTTCTTTCTTTCTTTCTTTCTTTCTTTCTTTCTTTCTTTCATAAAGAAATATTTACACAGCATGGACAGCCTGGAGATTCCTCCATCAAATCTTTATTATTGCCTGGATGCTGTCTTCCTCCATGGTTTTGGTGTGAGTGCATACAGTGCAGAGCCCTAGGGAGTAGCATTACACGTGGGACATGCACCATCCATTGTGTGTCTTCTTCCCCAGCAAGGTGCTGTGGTTATGTTGATTTGCAGCAGGACTGGGAAGATGGGAACACAAAATAAGCTGAATTATTTCAAATGATGTCTTGATAGCTTAAGCCTCTTTTCATTGAATGCAGACGGTGCATGGTGTTTTAATACTTTCTGAATTCCTTTGGTTCTGTTCAGGAGAACAGAAAACATGATAGGTTCTTCAAAGTATAGAGACTTAAATCAGGCAAAATTTGAATAAATTCGATCTGAAGAAAGAACCGAGAATCCAACTAGACAATTTAAAGCAAGTAGGCAAGCCAGACTAGCAAGAGTAGGAAGGTGGAAAATCCCAATGGTTAAAGGAAAAGTGGAGTAGTCAGAATACGGAAGTCAGACCGTGTGCCTAAACTACCCAAGTAGGATCTGGGCCATGAGGGAGATCCAACTTCCTCTGCAAGCTGTAAGGCAGAGCAATAATGAGAAACTATCTATGTCCTCCAGTATGCCCATTGCAGAACTAGTCCAAACTCAGCTGTCCAAGGTACTGGAGAGAATATTTTCCTAAAATACCAAGCAGAGCAAAGGGTTGGGGAATGGAGCAATGTGCAAGTGAAAGGCTCACATGTCCCGAAACATCCACAGCTATTAGATGCCTTCACATTTGCCAGTTTTCAATCCTGTTAATGAACAGCATTAATGAATGAGACTCTACAATTCTCATGTCTCAGAAAAGATTTCTAGGATATAGCACTTCTCTTTGTTACCATCGATATTATGATATTAATAATCTTATGTTATTAATATAAATAATTACCTATTGCTTTTAAGTAAAATCAAGGCAACCTTCAAAGCTATTCATGACCAGTATCTTGATTTTTCTCTTTAACATTTCTTCTCCTTTAAGATTTGTTAGCTATGATCTCATCTATAATACTCTGGTTTTAAAGGCCTTTTTTAAAATTTTTTTCTTTCTTTCTTTCTTTCTTTCTTTCTTTCTTTCTTTCTTTCTTCTTCCTTCCTTCCTTTAATGTTTATTTATTTTTTAGAGGGAGAGACAGAGTGTGAGCAGGGGAGGGACAGAGAGAGAGAGGGAGACAGAATCTAAAGCAGGCTCTAGGCTCTGAGCTGTCAGTACACAGCCCGATGCAGGGCTCAAACTCACAAACTGTGAGATCATGACCTGAGCCGAAGTCAGATGCTTAAGAGACTGAGCCACCCAGGTGCCCCAAAAGCCTTTTCTTTAAGATATGTGATGATTCATTTGGTGTGATTCACCAGTATGTCTCCCTCTCTTTTAAGAATTTTTCTCATCTCAAATCATGTCCGCATGAGTTTCTTACAAACAGAACTGAGAGAAGAGATTTTCCATAGATGAAGGAGAGTCTGGAAAGGACAGAAAGATGCCAGAGGAGTCATAAACAGCTCTTTTGAAATGTTGCCTCAGGCAGAGGTCTGCTTCCAAGACCAGATTAAACAAGAAAAACGGCCATTTTTTAAAGGTCTCAGTAAGACCAAGAGCCATGGAGGCCCTGTGTTCAGATATTGAAGCCAGCTTGCTGGGCAGAGCCACACCTGGCCTGGGAGGTCAACTGATGCTGCTGCCATCTGATGTGGGGATATGAGCAGTCTTCTTCTGATGGGTCCAATCCCTGGACCTATAACTCAGGGGTGTTCTAAATCAACTTCCTTCTCTCTTCCCCTGTGCTTGTTCTGACCAAATACATTATTCTGGCTTAAGAGGCATTCATTTGCCTTGTATTTATCATATAAAACATGTCTATGGCAAATTTTACTCGTGTATAGACATATACATATTTTAGTGGATTCATCGGTTGAAACAATTTTCACAAGAGAAGCTACAGGAAAAATAAGGATTTATTAGGTTCCTTTGAATGGTTTTTGAATATGAAATATTTTCCTCATGAAAGAAGGTTTTATTAATTAAAACTTCTTAAAAGACATTCATATTTTATGTTTAATTTTGGTATAAAATATCAAGTTTGAAATTGTTACATAAACATGTCTCTAAATCCAGCTATGTCTGGGATTATCTGTGTCGTAAGTGATTCAGGTGTTAGGCAGACAACATTTGGGTAAATGTTAGTAATATTTAACGTACCTAATAATTGTCAGCTTTCCTGGACTCCTGTGATATTTAAGGTGGCAAATTGCCTCCCTTTTATTCGTTCTGCTGTTTCCTTTAGGCTTCTATTTATCTCAATCTTCCCATTGTAAACAAATTCATCAGTCTTGGTCAACTGACCATGGTTTTATTTGGGCAATAGGACATATTATCATTGCTATTGTTATGGCTCGCTGCGCATTTATATGCTTTTCTGTGAAGGGTTTAAGGTACTTTATTAAATCTGGAGATAATTTTTATAATTCTCAGTGGAGATAGGCAGAACATATTAAAAATCTTAATAGCCTACCAACCTATGTATATATTCCATTCTAACCCTTATTATCAGCAGCTATCCCAATTAACTTTCCAAATTCTAAAATTTCAACTCATGAATATTCATTTTAATTAAAGAAACAAAGGAAATAGAAAACACAAAGTACTTTCCCATTAAAACAAGAGTTAGGGCTATGCCACATCTTGTAAACAACAATCTAGACCCTTGGAACAAAACAGATTATTAGGGATAGGGTACTCAGTATTTTGCTAATTAAAGGGATTAACTCATTCTATAATTTGATCCCAAATTCAAGACTATATCAAAATAACTTATTTCCTCTGTCTGCTCTTAGTAGACCTATTAAAAAAAAAATTCTTATTCTCAAATAAGAAACATAGAAAGCCTCATAAAACAAATGTGTAATTTACCTAATTATCAAAAGGTGAATATTCTTTTACACACCATTCATGTCAAGGAATAAAACCTCCCAAGCCATCCCAAGGGTCCCTATGTAGGCCCAATCACAGCCCCTTCTCTCTTCTCTGAGTTATTTCTCTAAACTTTTATAGTAGCTACCTCCTTACTTTATCATCCTACTGTGTTTTGATAGACATCAAAGTTTAGTTTTGTCTGTTTTTTTTAAGTATTTTCATTTAAAAATTTTTTAAGTTTATTTATTTATTTTGAGAAAGAAAGAAAGAGAGAGAGAGAGAATCCCAAGTAGGCTCCTGCTGTCCGCACGGAGTCCCACTCGGGCTCCATCTCACGAACCGTGAGATCATGACCTGAGCCAAATCAAGAGTAGGATGCTTAACCAATGAGCCACCCAAGGCACCCCTGTTTTAATCTATAGAATCCCCTCCATCATTTCTCTTTCCTGAAATCTATTTGTTAAAGAGCCCAGGTTATCTGTCCTATAGGATATAACCGATTGCATTCCTCTGTAGTTTAACTTGTTCTACTACTTTTTCTCCAAATTTGTAATTGAGCTGAGAGGCTTAATCACATTCAAGCTAGCTTTTTTTTTTTTTTTTTTCAAATCTGCTTTATACGTGGTATTGTATTCCCCTTGAGGAATCACGGGAGGTATTTAATGACCAATTGTCTCTTTTGATAAAATTAAAAGCCCTTAATCCTTGAATCCTTTAATTAATTAGAATTTAAAAGATGTTGAAATTGAAATTCTGTCATTCTTTCTTCCTGGGTTTTTTGAAATATTCTCATGATGAGACATTTTCCTTCATCTACTCTTCGGTTACCCAGTTCTATAGTTCATATAGGAAAAGCAGGATAAATGCTTGATTCCTTCCTTATATTTATATCGGTTTATGTTTTGAAGTTATGTTGGCTGTAATTCTCAAATACTTTGGAACGCAAGTCCTATAACTCATCTTTAAATTCCACAGCTGTGCCTTTCAAAAGAGAAAAATGCTTATTTCAGTTTTGGCCACATATCCAAGTTATTCAAAATTTGCATTCAAGATATTACACCCTGAGATATATAATGATCCCATGCCATCCACTTCTTTTAAAATTCCACCTTCACCAGATGTATAGTCAGACAGCTACCCACTTTAATCCATCTTACTTATGGATATTCTATCATGTTTTGCACTTTTCTTCATGTTACTAGTATTAAAATTTTGTTTTCTAGTCATTAGGTTGGGATTATTTTAGAAACTTAAAACATAATCTATTGTAACAAAATTAAGGATTATTTTTTCTTGAAGTTTTCACAGTTTCATTTTATATCTCAAAATGGAGCAAGTTCAACATTGAATTCTGTGGACCAGACTGAACCCTTGACCAAGTTGACTGAATCTTACTTCTTACTGGTTGTTTTGTTTGCTAGTTTGTCGGATAGATCTCAGTGTCACAGAGAGGTAAATAAGAAAGTAGAAATGAGGGTTGTTGGAGACTGTGTGACTTCTTGGGGTAGATGATCCAATGATCTGTCTGGCCTATTAATGCAATTAAACTGTTCCAACTAAACGCAGGCTCAGAAATAAGCATGTCCTCGGAGTGCAAAAACGTTGAAGCTGGAAGGCATACAACGCATGTGCCTCAGATTGAAGGAACAAATTTGTAACATTTTCTTGGGTAACTGTCTCCGAGTTCAGTACCCTGACTAACAATGTAATAAATTGACAGTGTCATTAGTACCAGACTGTCCTAAATATTTAAAATAATTAGTAGAACATTTTAATGTACTTTATTTTTCTGAACATGAAAAAGAGAGAGAGAGAGAGAGAGAGAGAGAGAGGAGGAGGAGGAAACAGGGAAGAGCAGGGATCAGACAATGAGGAGATTTATACTTTAATGATAATATTCTTTATTCTTAAAGCAATGGTTTTTAGGCAGGGGAGATGGTGATTACATTTCCATTTGGGATTAATGTAGCTATAAAGAAGGGCTTAGAAGAATCAAGAGTGGGGATGGGGAGGCATGCTAAGGAGATAATGAAACAATCCAAATGATAAACTATGGTAGATTTCACAGAATCAAAAGAGAGAGAGAGAGAGAGAGAATGAAATGAATATATTATAGAAATATTTAGTGTTCCCTTTTGCACTGGGAAAATTAAAGGTTAAATGTGCAGTGTAACTAGAGTAAGGTTATTTCTCTTCAGTAGGATGGAGCCTTCACAATGACTTCTTCAGGATGTCCAGGATCTCTCTCTGTCTCGCTCTTTCTCTCCACTCTCTCTCATTATGTTTTCCTGACTCTGTCTACACCTTGCTGTAATTTAAAACTTAGAATGCACAAATACAGGGCACCTGGGTGGCTCAGTTGGTTAAACATCTGTCTCTTGGTTATGGCCCAGGTCATGATGTCATGGTTTGTGGGTTCGAGCCCCGCATCGGCTCCACATTAACAGCATGGAATCTGCTTGGGATTCAGTCTCCCTCTCTTTCTGTCCCTCCCCTGCTTGCTTTCTACCTCTCCCTCTCAAGAATAAATAAATAAACATTAAAAAAATAATAAAATAGGGGTTCTGGGTGTCTCAGTCAGTTAAGCATCCAACTTCTGCTCAGGTCATGATCTCACAGTTTGTGAGTTCGAGCCCCATATTGGGCTTTATGCTGACAGTGCAGAGCCTGCTTGGGATTCTCTCTCTCTGCTTCACTCTCTGCCTTTCCTCAACTTGTGCTCTCTCTCTCTCAAAATAGATAAACTTTAAAAATAATAAAAAAAAAAATTAAAAAAAAATGCAGTTTCCAAACCCTGCATCAAATCCACTCAATCAGAATCTTAAAAAAAAAAAAAAAAAAAGAGAATGTGTGAATACAAGGACAAATAACACAAAATATTAATTTGCCTTTTGTTTGTTCTATAACACATGTGTGGTAATATGACCTGATATAGGTTAGTCTTGGAATTTATTTTTTTCTATTAAAGGATCTGTTTGCTTAGGAATAAATTGTGAATTTGCACTTCACTTCATGAAAATTAGAACAACAAACATTTTTAAGACCTTATTTTGAATTACGATTATATATGCTATATGTCTTATCTTAATTAATCTTCATGACAATCCTTCATGTCAACTTTTGCAGACGGAAAAAAAACTAAAATATAAACAAAACTTAAGTAACTTATATGATTCCCTAGCAAATAAGTGAAAGACTTGGAATTCAGAGTAGATATATCTAACTCTCCAATCCAATTGCTGAAAAGCACCAGACAGCATGTTGCCACGCATTGTTCTTTGATACATCAAAATCACAGATAGACCCGACGTGCCTATGTTTCCCTTGTATTGGTGATGAGGTATAAAAGTCACTTGCACTCGCTTGCCTACTCCCTTTTGTTTATTTACTAATTAAGACAATTTTTCAGCGTAGTTTAAGGGTCACAGCAAAATTGAAAAGAAACTACAGAGATTTCTCTAATACCTCTTGCCCCCCACACATGCATAACCTCCCTTTATCAACATCCCTCACCAGAGTGCTCCATTTGTTATAACTGATGAGCCTACACTGACCCATCGTTATCACCCAGAGGCCATAGTTTACATTAGAATTCCTCTTGGTGTTGTGCATTGCATGGGTTTGGACACATGTATAATGGCATACGGTCATCAATATGGCATACAGAATATTTTCACTTCCCTAAATATCATTTGTGCTCTGCCTATTCATCTCTCCCCCAACTCCAACCTCTTGCAACCACTGCTTTTTTATATCTCCATAGTTTTGCCTTTTCCAGAATGCCATATAGTTGGATTCATACACAATGTAGCCTTTTCATATTGGCTTTTTTCACTTAGCAATATGCATTTATTTTCTTCCACTGTCTTTTCATGGCTTGATAGTTCATTTCTCTTTAACTTGCAAATATTTAAAATCATTATAGAATATTCCAATATAATTTTCCTTAATGTAAAAACACAGAATATGTAAATGGTAGAATAAATTAACAATTGAGAGTGACTTTTATCACACTACACAGATTTAACATTATTGTTTCCATTATTTTTAATTTTTGAAAAAAGATTTATTCAAGAAGTCCTGAAACAGATATACAAATATTTTATTGGATCTCATATTCTACTCCAAAGGGCATATCCCTTACAAACTTATAAGAGCCAAGACCAAATTCTAATAATGTAATCAACACTGGCTTATTCAACTAGCTTAAGAAAAAGAAAAAAAAAAATACTGGATGAAAAGGGGGTCTATTTTATCACTGAAACAATGTCAGAAGAGGATTAGTGTCTCATAAGGGTTTGGAATCAGACACTGAAAAACCATTTGGAAACCAGCCTGTATATACTCCTCTCCCTCTCCCTAATTCTCTGCCTTTCCTTCTCTCTGTCCTTTTCCCTCTCCCTCATTTATTGGTTTCTTCTTTTAGCTTCACACTCTTCATCTGTTTTCTTCTCTCTCTCTCTCTCTCTCTCTCTCTCTCTCTTTTCCAGCTCATTTGAAGTACTTTTTAATCTGTCTAGCAATTTTGGAGGAACTTTCCTGTCTTATTCTCAGTCCATACAGTTCAGGGGTACTGACTTCACTCCACTGTAGAGGTAGACAGGTGACCCAGGCCTGGTGAACAGATTACAGCAATCAGTTCAGATATGAGTATGCGGAATATTGATTAAAATCACCAGATTTGGAGTAAAACCACTTCAGTTCAAATCCAAACTCTAACATTCACTAACCATAAAAACCTGTGCTAGTTGTTTCTCTTCCCTAAGATTTAGAATAGCATCAAGCAGCTAGTAAATGATAAAATACATGTTTTACTATTATTTCCATTAAGTTAGCCAAGGAGAGTCAGTATTGGGATTATTTGTGGAGCTACTGGGTTATCACAGGACTACTGGAATGTTGGCCTGCTTGACGGATTGAACATAAGCTTGGGGTTCTTCGTGGCCATTTTGCCACCATGTGGACACATCCTGCTTTTATCATCAAAGTTATACATACCAGGATATAATGAGTCAGGAACTGATGACATTATGTGAGGAACCAGCTCCAGCCCATTAGTCTCCGTAGTTCTCGGTCAGGTGAGGCAATGCTGTTTTGCTAAAGGCGAACTTTTCTTTCTTGCAGTTATACTAGCTAGTATTCTAGATTTCATTATCCAGATAATTATATAGATAATTATGAAAATATATATTATGTACACTAGTATGTATGTGTGGGTATATCCATGTGTAATTAATCCTTGTACAATTTAGGAGTCAGGGGATCCTACCTCCGGTATGGTGAAACATCCACATACTACTTTTGACTATCCAGAAACTTAACTACTAATAACCTATTGTTGACCAGAAGCCTTAGTGATAACATAAAGAGACAATTATCACACATTTTGTATTTTTTGTGTCATGTATGCTATATTCTCACAAAAAAAAGTAAGCTAGGGAAAGAAAGTCCTATTAAAATCATAAGGAAGAGAAAACACATTTACAGTACTGTACTGTATTTGTTGAGAAAAAATCCACCTATAAGGGGGCTCACTCGATTCAAACCCTTAATGTTCAAAGGGCCACTGTAGTTACAGTTTCAAAAAGTAAGACAGTATATAAAATGAGAAGACTCACACACAAGCCTACCAATACTATCTCCACTCATTTATAGTTTTTTTTTCAATGTTTTTTTTTTTTTTTGAAAGAGAGAAAGAGACAGAACATGAGTGGGGGAGGGGCAGAGAGAGGGAGACACAGAATCTGAAGCAGGCTCCAGGCTCTGAGCTGTCAGCACACAGCCCTCTGCAGGGCCCCAACTCACAAAGGGTGAGATCAGGACCTGAGCCTAAGTCCAGACACCCAACAAATTGATCCACCCAGGCGCCTCTATAGTTTCTTTTTCTTTTTTTTTAATTAATTTATTTTTTAATTTACATCCAAGTTAGTATATAGGGCAACAATGATTTCAGGAGTAGATTCCTTAATGCCCCCTACTCATTTAGCCCATCCCCCCTCCCTCAACCCCTCCAGCAACCCTCTGTTTGTTCTCCATATTTAAGAGTCTCTTATGATTTGTCCCCCTGTTATTGTTTTAAATAATTTAGTGGTAAATTTAATTTTCTGTTTTACACTTCTAGTTCCTTAATCCATATTCTTTAGAGATTCTCTAATGACTTCATAGTTTGCAAAGTAAGGAAATTAGCATAGATGTACTTCCCTCCTCCTTACTTTTTCTTATTCCTCTCCTTTGTGTCTTCACATTGATGTTTTCAGAATTGTTGCATCTGTTTTGTTTTTATTTTCTGACAATTAAATCTTCAATGCAGTTTACCTATCGATTAACTGAATTGTGAAAGCTACTAAACATTTATAAGTGTACAAATATTTTTATTCTATGGGTCTTTAGAACGGGATTTATAACCTATTCCCTTAAACTTTGCTTTTCAAAGAATTTTCAAAGTATCAATGTCAGATGCATTCTCCCTTCAACAGCTCAGAACCATATCATATTCTAGTTTTTTTTATTAAGGTCATAATTGTTTTGTTTTTCTTAGCTTTAATTTGCAATTCTGCCTTTTTGTTGCCATTAGAAAAGATACAGGAGGAGGCGGCCCCTTAATAAAATATTTGTTGCGTGTTTTCCACTTTCTTATTAAAGATATATATTATTCATGAAGCCTGTATCTTCCTGTTTTAGTTTAAACAAGAATTACTTGCTAGGTCCATGTACAGCTATCCTCTTTGGATGTCTTTCATGGGATAATGAGTTAAGATCACTGTTTCATATATTTTACATTTTTCTTTAGAATGTTCATTCAATATGCTGTATATATTTGGATATGTTTTCATTAAATTCCACATGGATGCCAAGGTTTTGTTACATATTAAAATGTATGTATTAAAATGTTTTAATCTTTCTTTATTCTTTGTTAATGAGAAATTCAGTCTAAAAATCTACCTTCAAGAAACTTTTCTTTTAGATGTTTGAATGCCTTG
Organism: Panthera tigris; assembly: GCF_018350195.1. Classification (NCBI taxonomy): domain Eukaryota; kingdom Metazoa; phylum Chordata; class Mammalia; order Carnivora; family Felidae; genus Panthera; species Panthera tigris. The sequence goes on along the minus strand of NC_056664.1, from coordinate 81,933,547 downwards.
CTCCAATGTGTTTTTATATCTGGCATTCTTAATGCCAGTTTGAAGGCAATGGTTCTCTTTCTTTTTTACGTGATTCGTTGTGTGTGTATTTGCTAGTTCATTTTGTTTTTCTCTTTTGGTAGGCTTTGTACTTCATTCTTGAAATTTTTAAATTTTAACCAACTAGCAAATATGTGTTCATTCATTCATTTCACTCATTAAGTATTGAGTTTTTAATAGTAATAGATATCATTTTGAATAGTAATAAATACCATTTTGGGGTAGGGTTAGGGTTAATTATTTTTCTTGGAATTCCTAAGAGGTTGTTGGCCATCCTTAATCGCCCCTTTCTTGATTCTTAAGTTTTTTCTCATTTCTTTTTTTTTTTTTTAATAATTATATATTTTTCCTCTCCCCTGTTCTGAGAAATCTCCACATTTTGATCTTCCAGATTACTTATTTGACCTTCTAAAATTTCCATTTTATTTTTCAATCTTAGTGACTTAAAAAAAATATCAGTCACATTTTAAATTTCAACACCTCTTTCTCTGTTGTGCCTTTGCACCTTTTCCATAGAAGCATCTGTTTATTCTATGTATGAAATAAGCTGTTAAATTTTAATATACAAGGAGATAATATGAATATTTTTTACTGTGTTTTTCTTCTGGTATTAAATAATCACTTTCCTGTGAGGATATTCACTAGTTCTATTTCTCTTTATTCTTCTCTTTTGTGTTGTTGTTTTTCATTAAATAGTAAATAATGCTTTCTAAGTCATTCATGGCTATAAAATGAACTGGGTTCGCCAAAGAAGGGGGTTCATGGGCAGAGTTTTAGGTTCACTTCCTAAAGTTTCCTTCCCTGTAAAAGGAAGTTTAAAGTGACTTTGGGATCCCTTATGGGGCTGTTGCATGCATAATTCATTTTCAGGAAATAAAGTAGGGAGAGTGGAAGACAGGCTTGGACTTGTCCCTCCCCCAGCATCACAAAGGAGAAGTAGCACAGAGTTAAACACATTGGCTCTGGAAACAAGTCTGTCTGGTTCAAATCCTGGCTCTGCCCTAATAAATTCCATGACTTGGTAGAAGTTACTCTATCTCTCTGTGCCTCTTCTCTGCTAAATATAAATAATAGAATCTTCAACATAGGGTTGTCATAAGTTACACATAAAATATTTAGACCTATATCTCATACATAGTAAAAGTGAAAACATAATAACAAACTTTATTTTAGTATAAAAATGTTTAGTATGCTGTTGTCTTGTAAATAGCTAGGTTTTGCTCGTTTTTCTTTGTCTGTGCCTGTTGTAGAGTTCTAAAATTATGTCAATCCTTTTACTGCTTCTCTTGAAGGCACACCCACTCTAAACCTCCCCAGGCAAGTCTGCTATTATCTTCACAGTTTTCCTCCACATTTAGCTTGAATGCTACTGCTGCCTGCCTCTTTATATTGGCTGTGAAAAGTGGGAAAGGAAAAACTAGGGAGAAAAGCTGACTGGCCCAGCTGTTTCTTTCAATAATAATAATTATTATGAATGGCCAACCTTGTTCTTAATAATCACAATGGCCCACTTCCACTATCTCTGAACTTGTTAAGAATTTGAGTTTCCCTACTTGCACTTTCATGTGTCCCGGGCTTGCAGTAAAGGAATGTCTTTCACCTTTGCTGCAATCCTTCCCTAGAATGTATTTTTAGCCTACCATGTACTTTATCTTTCAATGCAAATCCATCTCCTTTCCTCATTTTACATATTAGACACAATATACGGTTAAATGATACAGTTTCCCCATTCCATGGGTTCACTTCTCTGTATCTGATCTCTTTTTTAAAATTTTTTAATGTTTATTTTTTTTGACAGAGAGAGAGAGACAGAGCACGAGTGGGGGAGGGGCAGAGAGAGAGAGGGAGACACAGAATCTGAAGCAGGCTCCAGGCTCCCAGATGTCAGCACAGAGCCTGACGAGGGGCTTGAACTCACAAACCGCAAGATCATGACCTGAGCCGAAGTTGGACGCTCAACCAACTGAGCCACTCAGGCTCCCCTCTGTATCTGATCTTTACTGTCATCTTAAATCTGAAGCAACAGTCAATTTCTGCATTCTGGAATTTCCAGATTGTTTTTGGTATCAATTAAATTCCTTAGTTCATCTTTCTGTATTATACATGTACTTATCTACATCTAATTTGTTCTCTTAGTTTCCATTTTTGCATTTTAAAACAAATATTAGCTTTTGAATTTTTAAAAATTAATTTATATCATTAGAGTAATGGTTAAATAGGTATTATAATATCTCTATAAATGTGACTGCACATTTTAACACCATTTAATATATTAACACAACTCTTTGCGTTAATAAAAGTTTTGAATGGAATGCACTTTCACCAGGGACAATCTAACTTAATGCACATTCCCATTTGTTGTTATTAAATTTTAAAAGCATTTTTCCTGTGTAACACCTCACAGACATTAAGGATTTAGGTTGGTTCTCTTCTGTTAATAATAAAATCAGTCTACTTTGAGAAAAGTGCATTCATTCATGGACCATGTTAAGCAATCAATAATTTATGGCCCTTGTTTATATATAAGATATTAAATATATACAATGTAAGTCTTTAACTATGAACAAAGAAATGAATACAGAGTGATTTAAAAAGCCTCGAAAAATTTAACTAACAGAACATTTTCACTTCTAAGGTCAAAAGGTTATGGCTTAAGTAAGGGAATAGATTTACCTGTGAACAGAAAAGACCATTTACTGAAATGATCTAAACCACGCACTTTTTCAGCCTTCTGCTTCACTGTGTGGATTACAAGTAAAACTTTCAGTGTGGATGAACTAGGAATGAGCAGAAAAATCAAGGCTCTCTAGTATGACAGTGATCCTGATGGCTGTAAATGATGGCAGTGCTCCAATTTTTGAAATTGTTTCATTTAAAAACTAAGCATTGGATTCCACACAGTGTTATAGGATTCTCAGCCATCTTGGATTCAATTTAGAGGAAACATTTATGGAGCTTAAATTGTTCCTGGCAATTCTATGCTCTGTAACATTTTAAACAAATGTATTTTATACCAAACTCTCCCACATAGAGTGTAGACAAAATCTAAAAATACACAATCACATCCCGTTCATGAATTGGTTTTAGTTTTTGGTAGGTTCAGTTGTATACTCTCTTAGCAAAAGGATAGTTAAAACTGATAAACATGAAATTTAATTCTTAACTGGTTGTGTCTCATATAAAATGACTATTTAAATCTAAAAGTGAAATGAAATAATGAAATGAAATGAAATGAAATAGTGAAATGGAATAAAATAAAATAAAATAAAATAAAATAAAATAAAAAATAAAATAAACACATCAGGGAAGCATGTAGCTCAGATCCTGAGGCTGGACAGCTAAGTTTCACTTTTGCTTTTTTAATCGGATATAAAGTGAGTTTGAAAAGCCATGATTTGATTCATAAACTGCTTTTGTTTCCCCTTTTTATTTCCCTTATGAATATAAATGTAGTAAAATAAAGAGGCCATGTCCTAATTAAGAACAACTGGTGCACTTTAACGTTACATGGATTATTCTTGACCTGAGATTTGACTTGTTTTGTTGATTAGAAAACTTACCTCTGTTATTTTTTTTTAAATTTCATTCTTTAGCATTTACAGAATAATTTACAAAATACCTATGGGGCCATGGCATAGATGATGAATGTGCTTTCACTTCTTTCTATTTGTTCGGAGATTTGGGTGACAAACACTTCTGGAAGTGTTTCATGATCTCCAAATTTGATACTAAGTGGTATTTTAAAAGGTTATTCTGGGGATATTTGGTTGCTCCTGGGTTGATTTCCGTTTCCTCGAGGATCTTGGAGGAAATTAACTCTTCCACTTGAGGGCCTTCAAAGGTCTTCACATCCAGCCCCACTGGGCAGTGATTGGCAGGACCTCCAATTACCAGAATTTCGCTAGTCAGGTGAAGACTTGCCTTTTATTATTACGCTTTATGAGCTGACTGAATTAAGTTAAACCTGTACATCATTTTTTCTTTCTGGAAATTAAGAAGATTTACACTCACTGTTTTGAACAAGTAGATTTTTGCTTGCAGCTGTCAAAACAAGCTGTCATTTCAATTATCTCAAGTGCCTATTAGTCAATTTTTAATAAAGTTTCCACTACTTTTTCCTGTTTTTTAATGAATGGTGTCCCTCACATACCTTTTAAATATATGTTGTATGGTCCCTATAGAATTCTGCAATTAGGTAGAAAATATTAGGTAATTTAATCTTAAAATGCTGTTATGTTGCCTAGAGAACACTCTCTTTTAGCAGTTTTATTTTCTTTTAAATTTCTCCTTTTTAGAAAACAATCACAGCAGCAACCATAAAGTTTATAGTACTGATGACTTCACCACACAGTTACCTCTTGTTCAATGGAACAATATATAAATAACATATAAACTTAAGTGTAATCTATCTATCTATCTATCTATCTATCATCTGTTTATCTTTCTATCTTCACACCTCTTTTCATTGATTTTCAAAGATATGATTCTCTCTTCCACCTGACTGTGAACTCCTAAAAGTAAACTCTTTGTACACAGGAGGCTGGAATATAAACAGGAGACTAAGACAGGCCCAGTTATGAGAGTCAAGCAAACCTTGCAAGTATGAAGGGAATGCTATGGCTCAGTGACCATGGAGCTGCCTAGAGGTTTTCTCTTGACGTACAAAATAGCAGCCTTATAGTAATAATGATAACTCTCGATGCCTATCTCCACCATCACCATTGACCTTCTGAATATGGTCTTTCTTGGTCAGAATCCAGAAGCGGAACAATGCTGAACCTAGGGATTAAAGGTATCAGTGACTCTAGATAGCAGGTTATTTGCATGATGCTTACACACACAGAATTAAATGAGAAAAATGGTTACAAATGCCTGTCAAGTTACCTGTCTTATACAAGGTACTTTATACTCTAGATCTCAACATGCTTCTGGGTAGCACTATAGTGTCTCATGCCTGTCTGGCATGTAATGGGTGCTTAGTAGCTTTTGTGTGAATTGAGTAAGTGAACGAGTAATTAAATGGACATACTCTCTCTTTTCTTTGATGACAGGAGTGTATAACAGATGCCTTGGGTTGCCAAATTGCCATTTTATCATTTTTTGAGTGTCATTTTGAGTTTGAGTTTGAGTGGCATTTTGCCAGATAGAGGAGAACACTTGGAATTGATTAACCATCTGTGCATTGCACCATCGCCTCTATAGAGACACATAGCCTTCAGTAACACAAAGGGGCAAGACAGTGGCTTCGTCTTCCATCTCTGCCACTGGTTACGGGTCCTTGCAACTGCTAACTTGCATTCTAAATATGAACATTCAGACCCTCTAAATTCACCTCAGAGGGAGACTGAATATCAAAGCATCATTTTATTCATGAGCTAAGCTTCCAATTATTTCCATGATGTTTACTATTCTTAAATGACTTAGAAGAGGTAAAATCTTTGTACGCATTAGTAAATCTGTGGCAATCTCTATCTTTCTTAATTTTCAAAAAAAAATATTTCAAGAATTATGTGTATTTTGAGTCTTTTAGCTCCATCTTAACCAATAATTCTCCTATAACTTTAAATTATTACATACTAATTTTATTATTTGTACATTTGTCTTAGACATATGATTGCATGGCAAGGGGAAGAAGTATGACCTATTTATTTTATTCCTTCTAAAAACATTTATTTTGGAAAAATTCACAAATCTTATGGCATGATAATAGCTAAGGAGCAAGTTATTTAAAATAAAACCTCTAATGTTTCAATTACTTTGAAGACCCAAAGAAAAAATGCTATTTTCTACTCTAAGGTGTGAGATCACTATGTAGGATGTAAAAAATGAGAAATAAGAATATTAATTCTTTTTCTTTTAGCGGACTACTACTTTCAGTTTATGAAAGAGGCTAGGAAGACTGAAGAGGACTATACACTTGCAGAAGATCTTTAGAAGAGTTATTAGTGTCACGTGAGTCTCAACTCCACCTCCAACAGACAGGGCTGTGTGGAGTCCCTTCTCATCCCAAGTCAAGAGATGGACTTTTATTTTTTTTTTAATTTTTCTTTAAGGTTTATTTATTTATTTTGAGAGAGACACACACACAGAGACAGCATGAGCAGGGGAGGGACAGAGAGAGATGGAGAGAGATAGAGGGGAAAGAATTGCAAGCAGACTCTGCTGACAGCATGGAGTTTGAAGTAGGGCTTGATCTTATGAACCATGAGATCATGACCTGAAATCAAGAGTTGGATGCTTAATGGACTGAGCCAGCTATGCACCCCAAAAGATGGACTTTTAAAAATCATTCAGAGAACATGGCATGAGTGTCTTGAAGTTTTAGAGACACATGCCTTTTGACATGATTCATCCTTGAGAAGTATAAATGGTGAGTACAATCCTGGATAAAATCACAAGCTAGAGTTAGGAAGATGTGGAAGAAAGGTAGGATTCATGATGGGAAAAGCAAGAAGCAGACCTGATCCTCATCTTTTCTTACTCTCAGAAGCCAGGCCACTCATAGCCCTAATTATAGAAGGAAGTAATACTGTGATTTCAGATTCATTTTAAAAATGTGATTATTACCATAAACCAGGAGTAATTTTACTAAACTGAGTGTTTCTTATGGCAAGTGACTGAAGATATCAGAACATGTGTCCTCCAAAGTTTACATGTTGAAGTTCTAACTCTTAGTGCTTCATAATGTGACTACATTTGAAGACAGAGCCTGCAAATAGATGGCTTAGTTCAAATAAGGCCATTAGGGTGGGTTCTAACCCAATATGACCAGTGTCCTTATAATAATAGGAAATTAGGACATGCAAAGAGAGGTCCCAGACACATGCATGCAGAGAGAGACAATCATGCAAGGACACTGGAAAAGATGGCCATCTACAAGCCAAGGAGAGGCCTCAGAATAAAACTAACTTTGTAGACTCCCTGATCTTGGACTGGCAGCTTCCACAAATGTAAGAAACAAACTTCTGGTGTTTCAGCTACCTAATCTGTGGTGTTTGTTATGGCAAACTCAACACACTAACACAGAATATTATCTAAAACGTCAAGATACTTGTCCAAAATTTTGTCTATGGATTGGATAGAGAAAACGTTAATAGTGCAGACAGTATCTAAAACTATAGTAGTGCTTGATAAATGCATTCCATATGGAAATCATCCCATTTAAGTCTCATGGAATTATACATATCTTATATAATATATATAATTTGAAATTATTTTCTTAATAATAATAAGTTCTTAAAAATTAACTTGATCTCAAAAAATTTTAATGGCAGCTCATTAAATACTAACTTGCCCAGTTTACTTTAGTGATTCTTCTCTTAAGCTGAGACTGTGTAGCAAAAAATGAAAACAATAAAGAAATTTTAAAAAATTGCAGATTTTCTTAATTGTCCTACCTGCTTATCCTGGTAGACTTATTATAAGCTGGAGAGCAAGTGGATGGAAGGAAAAAAAGACTTTAGGTTTTGGTGAGCTGATAACTTTATATAAACCGGCATACCAGTATAAATACCAAAGGCACAAGCAACAAAAGCAAAATTGGACAAGTAGGACTATATCAAACTGAACAGCTTCTGCACAGCGCAAGAAATAACCAATAGAGTATAAAGGCAACCAGCACAAGGGCGCCTAGGTTGCTCAGTCGGTTAAGTGTCCAACTCTTGATTTCAGCTCAGATTATGATCTCACAGTTTTGTGAGTTTAAGCTCCAAGTGGGACTCCATGCTGACATTGCAGAGCCTGGTTGGGATTCTCTCTCTCAATCTCTCGATTTCTGCCCCTCCTCCACTCACACAGTCTGTGTCTCTCTCTCTCAAAATAAATAAATTTAAAAAAAAATTTTTTTTAAATGGCAACCAGCACAATAGGAGAAAATATTTGTAAATCATAATCTGCTAAGGGTTTCATTTCTAAAACATAAGGAACGCTGACAATCCAATAACCTGATTAAAAAACTGGGCCAAGAGTGGCGTCTGGGTGGCTCAGTCGGTTAAGTGTCCAACTTCAGCTCAGGTCATGATCTCATGGTCCATGAGTTCCAGCTCCATGTTGGGCCCTGTACTGACAGCTCAGAGCCTGGAGCCTGCTTCTGATTCTGTTTCTCCCTCTCTCTCTGCCCCTCCCCTGCTCACTCTCTGTCTCTCAAAAATGAATAAATGTAAAAAAAAAAAAAATTAATATAAAAAATTAAAAAAAAAAAAACAAACTGGGCAAAGGACTCAAGTAGACATTTCTCCAAAGAAGATGTACAAATGGCTGATAGGTATATAAAAAGATTCTCAGTCTCACTAATTATCAGGGAAATACAAATCAAAACCACATGAGATATCTTTAGGATGGCTGTTAATTAAAAGAAAAAAAGATGAAAAAGTGTTGTGGGGACGTGAAGAATTTAGAACAATTTCAGGTCATTTTTATATGGTGTCATGCTTGAAGTAAGGTATATGTGTGAATGTATTGTGTATAGGTATCTAGTCATTCCAGCACTATTGATGGAAAAGGTTACCTTTCTTCTGTTGAACTGTTTTTGCACTTTTGTTAAAAATCACTTGGTCACTGTGTGGCTCAGTTGGTTAAGTGTTTGACTTTGGATTAGGTTGTGATCTTATGGTTCATGGGTTCGAGCCCCACGTTGGGCTCTTGTGCTGAGCTTGGAGCCTGGAGCCTGCTTCAGATTGATTCTGTGTCTTCCTCTCTCTCTGCCCCTCCCCTGCCTGTGTGCACTTGCTAGCTCTCTCTCTCTCTCAAAAATAAATAAACATTTTAAAACGTTTTTATTTTTTTTTTAATTCATCATATTTGTGTTGTTGTATTACAGGGTATCTATTCTGTTCCTCTGATAGATTTGTCTAGCCCTCAGCCAATACTGCAATCTTGATTACTATGGCTAGAAAATAAGTACTGGTATCAGGAAGATTGATTTCTTTCACTTTATTCTTTTTTTTCTTTTCAAAATTATTTTAGCTGATGTAGCTTCTTTACCTTTCCGTATAAAGTTTAGAAAAATCTTGTCTATATCTACATGAAAAAAATCACATCTTTTTTTTTTTTTTAAGAATTGCATTAAAGCAGTGTATCAGCTTGCATATAATTGATATCTTTACTATCTGAGTCTTCCAATTGATGAATATGGTATGCTTCTCCATTTGTTTAAATATTTTTTTTTTATTTCTTCATCAACTTTTTTTACTTTTCAGCATACAACTCGTATATATATCGTTAGATTTATATGTATTACATTCTATTCAAGCAACTGTTTATGGCATTGCATTTTTATTCTGGTTATTCATATACTCATTGCTAGAATATTGAAATACATCTGATTTTTGTATGTTTATATTGCACCCTACATCCTTGCTGAATTCATTTATTCATTCTAGGAGAGATTCTTGTTTTGTTTTTCTTTTGTTTTGTGTATTACCTGAGATTTTCTTCAAAGATGATAATCAATCATGTCATCTCAAGGACAGACAGTTTTATTTCAATCTTTCAGGTTCATATGCCTTTTATTTGCTTTATTGCTTTATTTCACTGGCTGCAACTTCCAGCACTAAGTTAAATAAGAGTACTTACAGTGAACATCTGTACTTAGTTTCCACTATTAAGAGAATATGCTAGTCTTTTCATGTTAAAATATAGGGGTAAGTATAATTAGTGTCTGGTGTTGAAAACTCTCCCAATTTGGCAAAAGACATAAACACGCAGATTGAAGAAGCTGAGTGAATCCCAAACACTATAATCCCAAAGAAACTCAAACCAAAACACATCGTAGTCTAACTTCTAACAGTAAAGATAAAAGAAAAAAAAAATCTTGAAAAGAGTAGGAGAGAAATGATACCTTATCTACAGGGTCGGTGGGGTATATGGGGGTAGCATTGTTTAAACAGCAGTGGATTTCTCACCAGAAACCGTAGAGACCAAAAGGAGGTGGCACAATATTTTTCAACATTTTTCAATATTTTCAATATTCCCAATTTTTCAAACGTGCTGAAAGAAAAGAACTGTCAATGTAGAATGTGATGAAAACTACTCTTCATGAATGAAGGGGAAACAAGGTGATCTCAGATAAAGAAAAGCTAGGAGAATTTGTAACTAGTAAATTTATCCTGAAGTAAAGGCTTAAGGAAGTTCTCTGAACACAGCAGCATTTTCATCATCCAAATGAAAATCTCACACATATTAGCAGACACTTCTGTTACCCCCATTTCTAGTTCTAGGCAACCACTCACCTATTTTTTTTTTTTTTCTCTATGTATTTGCCTGTTCTGGACAGTTCGTATAAATGGAATCATACAATATGTGGTCTTTGTGATTGGCATCTTTCCCTTAGCAAAGTGATTTAAAGATTCATCCATGTTTTAGCATATATCACTACTCCTTTTTTTATTGTTGCCAAATCCTATTTAATTGCATTAATATATCTTTTTTGATTATTCATTCATGAGTTGATAGGCATTTAGTTTGTTTCCACATTTTGGCCATTAGGAATAACACTGCATTATGAACATTCATGTATAAATCTTTGCCTGTGTTTATTTCACTACTTTGATTTCTCGTAGGAATATATCTGGAAGTAGATTGCTGAGTTATATGGTAACTCTGTGTTTAAAAATTTGAGGAACTGCCAAGTTGTTTTCCAAAGCAGCTGCTTCATTTAACATTTGCATCAGCCATGTATGGGGCTTCCAATTTAGTCACATATTTGTCAATAACTATTATCGTCTGCCTTTCTTTTTTTTTTTTTTCCCTTTTTTTTTTTGCTATAGTTACCTTAGTGGGTGTGCATTGGTATCTCACTGCAGTTTTGATTTTCATTTCCCAAGTGACGAATGATGTTAATCCTCTTTTCATATGCTTATTGGCCATTTGTTTATCTTTTTTTTTTTTTGAAAAATGTCTATTTGTATCCTTTAGCCATTTGTAAGTTGGGTATATGCATTTTTATTGTTGAGCTGCAGGTGTTCTGTATATATTCTGGATATAAGTGACTTATCAGAAATGTGGTTAGCAATTATTTTCTACCATTCTGTAGATTTTTTTATATCGATCTAGCATATTGCAATCTTGTATATTTATCAGTTCTGATACTTATTTTGAAGACATCTTAGGATTTTCTATATACAACATAATATTATCGGCAAATATAGTTTTATGTCTGGGGTACCTGGGTGGCTCAGTCAGTTAAGCTTTCGCCTCTTGATTTCAGCTCAGGTCATGATCTCATGGTTCGTGAGATCAAGCCTTGCATTGGGCTCCACGTGGACAGAATGGAGGCTAGTTGGGATTCTCTCTCCCCTCTCTCTGCCCCTCCCCCCCCCCGACTTGTGCATGCTCTCTCTCTGTCTCTCAAAATAAAATAAAATAAAATAAAATAAAATAAAATAAAATAAAATAAAATAAACATTAAAAAAGAGATAGTTTTACTTCTTTTCCAATCTGTGTTTCATTACTTTTTTTTTTTCTAATTGCCTTCGCTAAAACTCCCAGTGCTATATTGGATACAAGTGATGATTACAGACACATTTATTTATTTGTTTATTGTATTTTTTCCCTGATTGTAGGGGGAAAACATTCACTCTTTTACCATGGAGTATGATATGAGTTGTAGGTTTTTCAGAGATTCTCTTTATCAGATTGACTAAGTTCCCTTATATTCCTCATTCTTTTAATCTTTTTATCATGAAAGGGTATCCAATTTTGTAAAATACTTTTTCTGTATTCATTGAAAAGATCATGTGGTTTTTGTCCTTTATTCTATTGATATGGTGTATTATATTGATCAATTTTTGGAGGTTAAATAAAACTTGCATTCCTGGAATAAATCCTACTTGGTCGCGGTATATAATTCTTTTTATATGTTGCTGGACTTAGTATGCTAGTATTGTGTCAAGAGTTTTTGTACATATAATCATAAGGGATATAGTTGTGTAGTTTTATTTTCATATGTTATCTTTATCTGGCTTCGATAAAAGATAATGCTGGCCTCATAGAATGAGTTGAGATGTATTCCCTCTATTTTTTTGGAAGAAATTGTGAAGGATTGGAATTAAGTGTTTTTTAAGTGTTTGTAGATTTCACCAGTGAAGTTTTCTTTATAGAAAGTTTTATAAATTACTAATTCAATCTTTATACTTGTTAGAGGTCTATTCAAAATTTCTCTTTCACATTCTTTCTTTTTACTTCTGTTATTGTATTTTATGTGTCACCTATAGACACCAGCTAGCTGGATTTTTAAAATCTATTGTAATTTTTTGCCATTTAGTTTTTAATGGGCTTATTTAATCCATTAAAATTTTGTCAGTAATAATAATACCTAGAATTCTACCATATTTAAAGTGTTGCAATACATTTTTTCTTCTTTCTTGTTCACTATAGGGATGATAAACATTTCCTTATTTCTTTCTATACCCGCTCAATCACTCTAGATTACATACATTTCCTCCATCAAACTCACCCAAATGTATGCCCCAGAGGTAGTCATTGCACTCCCCAGAAACAGTTTGTGGATATCCTTCCTGAAATTTTCTCTGCATACAAAAGCATAATTTATTTTGTACAAATCGTGGTACAACCAGTTGTTTTCTTTAAAAATAAGTCCAGACATCTGTCCAAGTTAATACATGGAGATTTATCTTTTTGGAAGTTGTGTAATTTGTTCTTACTAGAATTTTTATTATTAAAAAGGGAACATGTACTTTAAAAATAAACAGTTATCAAAGGCATAAAATGAAAATAGAAGATTTTGGCAAAAATCTCTAACTCTTACTATGATTTAGAAAGCCCTTTCTAATGTGATTCCCATTCATTCCAGTTTAAATGAATGACAACACAACGTTATAGACTCAATGTTTCAACTAAATCACCAATTTCCTAAATCCAGAATGTGTCACATTCTCTCTTAGCTCATTTGCACATTGTCCTCATTCCATTCCACCTGTAACTATTAACTAGCTTAATCCTATTCCTTTGATTCTCAATATAGATGTTGTTTTCTCTAGAGAGGACTTTGATTTTCCAGACACTCTCCAAGCCTGGATTACATGCCCCTTCTAAGTACACCTATAGCAACTTCAAATTCATTATTGCACTTATAAAACATACTACAAATACTGATTTTGCTCTCAAGCTTAAACTACTAACTGCATGAGACACAATAAGTCTGTTCAACTCACTATGGTATCCCAAAGGTTCAGCACATATAGTAGGTACAGGACAAATATTGGTTGATTACATGAGAGAAGCAATTAATATTTCTTTCAATATTACATTTGGGGATTCAACATAGTATTTGCTCAATCCAATCAGCATAGTAATATGAGGAAACATAAACTATAAAAATAATTCTGCTGAGATTAATTGCAATTATTTGAATTTTTGACTTAAAGAAGTAGCCATTCTTTTTATCTTTTTTTTTTTTTAAGTTTATTTATTTTGAGAGAGAGAGAGAGAGAACACATGAACAGGAAAAGGGCAGAAAGAGAGGGAGAGAGGATCCCAAGCAGGCTCCATTCTGCAGTGTAGAGCCTGACACAGGGCTCGATTTCACGAACTATGAGATCATGACCTGAGCTGAGATCAAGAGTTGGATGCTTAACTGACTGAACCACCCAGGCACCCCAAGAAGTAGCCACTTTTGAACAGATTGATTTCCCCTTTCTAACTTACCCACTGTGAAAGTTTAATTTATTTATGTTACAGGTCTGAATGGCTCATTTATGATGTTACAACTCTAATAATGTAATTATATTTAGTTAGCTTGTATATCACACTTATACTATTTATTTATACAAAAGAAAGAAAGAGAGAGAGAGAAAGAAAGAAAGAAAAAAAGAGGGAAAGAAAAGACAGAAAGAAAGAAAGAAAGGAAGAAAGAAAGAAAGAAAGAAAGAAAGAAAGAAAGAAAGAAAGAAAGAAAGAAGAGAAAGAAAGAAAGAAAGAAAAAGGAAGGAAGGAAGGAAGGAAGGAAGGAAGGAAGGAAGGAAGGAAGAAAAAAATTCTGCTTTAGGGAAAAGTTTCTGCTTTACCAATTTCTTCCCAGAAACTTCTTCTGGGAAGAAGAAATTTATTGGATGTTTTACTAAATCTTTTCACTCCATTTAGGATTTTAAATTGGGGTGAACTACTTGAAGCTATTGTAAGACAGTTGGTTTTTAGTTGACCAATTGCCATTGACACTCTCAAGTCAGCTCTTTTGTTCCCTTTGGGGATATAAGAAATTTGTCTTTTTGTCTTTTGTCTTTCCGTTAAAGACATTATCACATTACCACATCTACTCAGACACTGGAGATAACATTCTTAATTCCCCAAATTTCCTAAATCAAAACATTTAACGTAACCCCAAGTGCTCCCAATCCTAAACCAAAAATACATCTTAAATCCATTACCTTTCCTCCAGGACACAAATACAGTTCAGTTTCCTGTCATTTCTTGTTTAGACCCTTATAAAACTCAGATAACTGATTTCCATGTTTCTGTTTTTTCCCTTATGCAAATATGCTTCTGTCACTTAATTTCTAAAAAAAAACAAAAAACCAAAAGAACAAATCTTGTCATGACGCACCCTTCCCACAACACATACTTAAAAATCTGTGATAATTCCACTTAATCCCTTGCAAAAAGCCACTTGACAGTCCAATAGAAATATAATATGACACATAAATTCAAAACAAAGATTTTAAACCTTCTAGTTGTTACATTAAAAATGGTAAAACAAAATAGTTGTAACTTTAATGATATATTTTACTTAAACCAATATATCGAAAATGTTATTTGAACATATAGTCAATATTGAAAACTAAATAATGATTTTATTTATTTATTTATTTAATTTATTTTTTTCAGCTGAAATCTCTGAAATCTGATGTATTTTAACTTAGAGCACATCTCATTTCCAATTAGTCACATAGCTGCCTAAATAAACACAAGTGCAGGGCAGAACCTGTGATTTTGTTACTATTTTTGGATAGGTCAGCTGAGATCTAGGCTGGTTTCAATACTCACTGATTTTCCAAGGCAGACAATTCCCAGCAAGTTTGGTAGCCCTGGGATAGCCCAAACTATTAAAAGTGGCAATATATGAATAAAACTTTTTCCATGAGAATCTTGAAATGATCTGTATGTATAAGGGAAAAAAAGTGAACCATTTTTCCTAAACCAGGTTGAAACTTGGGAAAGAGGGTTAGTTGTGATCATTGCTAGATGGGGTGCATGTCTATATATTCTCCAGGACTTAAAAGCAACAATGTAAATCAGTAGCTCTTTCTCCTATTTAGCTATTTTTATGTAAGTTTAACTTTCTCCAAAATCATGTATATTGGAGTAGAACTTGAGGTCTTTTAAGAATAGGATAGTCCCCCAAACCACAACGTACATAATCATTTCTATGTTCAAGAGCTATGATGGGGGCGACTGGGTGGCTGTCAGTTGAGCATCCAACTTCGGCTCAGGTGATGATCTTGTTTGAGTCCCCACCCTCACCACATGTGGGGATCTGTGCTTACAGCTCAGAACCTGGAGCCTGCTTCAGATTCTGTGTCTCCATCTCTCTCTGCCCCTCCCCAGCTTGTGCTCTGTCTCTGTCTCTGTCTCTCTCTCTCTCTCAAAATAAATAAAACATTTTAAAAATGTTATGAATTAGGGGCACCTGGGTGGCTCAGTCAGTTAGGCATCTGACTTGGGCTCGGGTCATGATCTCATGGTTGGAGGGTTCGAGCCCCGCGTCAGGCTCTGTGCTGACAGCTTGGAGCCTGGAGCCTGTTTCGGATTTTGTGTCTTCCTCTCTCTCTGCCCTTTCCCCACTCATGCTCTGTCTCTCTCTCTCCCTAAAATAAATAAACATTAAAAAAAAATTTTAAAAATGTTATGAATTAGGTTACCACCAAAATCTGGATATATAGGAAATAATCCTTAAGGGTGAGAGAGATTTCTTGAGTAGCACAGAACAAGAGTAGAGCTCCTTGTTTTCTTAATATATCAAGGAGACATCAAGAAACAGAGAGGGGAAAGCAGGTAATGCCAGTCAATGTAATGTTGTTACATTAGTAGTGTCACCTTTGCTTCTTCTGGCAACATGGGCTAAGGATAGTTTGGTATATCTTTCATTTCAGACCATAAGTTTCTATGCTTCTGTGTGTCTGTGTTTTAATATTCTTTCTAACTAATACATACACAACATTCACTAAATCATTTAAGTTCCTCCAGTAGCTACTGCTGCTCTGCACAGGGAGTGGTAATGTCCCCATCCCGTTTCCCACTCTCTTACGTGAACCATCTTCCTCTAAAACAAGGAAATGGCAGTCGATTCCTCCAGGGTTCACATCTGTGTCCACCTCCATCTGAGAGGAATTGACTTAGATACTAGTCCTACATTCAAAAATCCCAGATGGTTTTTATTAGACCAGAGTAGTGAGGTCAGTATAAACATCGCAGCTTTGGGGGTGATATGGCAACATTTTATAAATTGAAGAAAGATGCTTTCACAGAAGAAAGGGATGGAAATTAAACAATAAAAAAGACTTCAATTCCACAAGTGGAAAATTAGGATTTACCTCTGCACCTAGAGGCAGTTTAGACTGATGCTGCACCAACTGGCCTGGAGCTGCCTGTTCAGATCATGGCTCTGCTGTTTTACCGTCATTTTAACATGCCATAAACTCCTCTCCTCTTTTAGCATGTAGCACAGCAGGTACCCATTGTTTGTCAGACATTTAAGAATCATTCTAGTCTCCCTATCATTCATCTGCTCAATCTATTGTCACCAATCTTCTAACTTTTTTTATTTAAAGATTCTGTTACTTTTTTTAATGTCTGTTTGTTTATTTATTTATTTATTTATTGAGAGAGAGAGAGAGAGAGAGAGAGAGAGAGAGAGAGAGAGAATGAGCAGGGGATGGGCAGAGAGAGAGAATCCCAAGCAGTCTCTATGCAGAGTGCCAACACAGGGCCCGATCTCACAAACCATGAGATCATGACCTGAGCCAAAACCAAGAGTTGGACATTTAACCAAATGAGCTACCAAAATTCTAAATTCTAACTCTTAAATATCCCTTGAAGCCATTTGCTTCTCTCTTAGCACCATTGTCCTTGTCTAAACCATCATCTCTCTCATGAACACTATAATACCTTCATTACTGGTTGTCCAACTTCCACTCTCGACTCCCTAGAACTCAGATCTTACACTGCACCTTGAGTGACATTTAAAAATGCACATGTAGGGGCGCCTGGGTGGCTCAGTCGGTTAAGCGGCCGACTTCGGCTCAGGTCATGATCTCACAATCTGTGAGTTCGAGCCCCACGTCGGGCTCTGTGCTGACAGCTCAGAGCCTGGAGCCCGTTTCAGATTCTGTGTCTCCCTCTCTCTGACCCTCCCCCGTTCATGCTCTGTCTCTCTCTATCTCAAAAATAAATAAACGTTAAAAAAAATTTAAAAAAATAAATAAATAAAAAATAAAAATGCACATGTAGTCATTTTACACCTCTTTGGTTCAATGGTTTCTTATTGTTTATACGGATTTAGATTTTAAGAATTAAAGATTAGGGGGCGCCTGGGTGGCTCACTCGGTTGAGTGTCCAACTTCGGCTCAGGTCATGATGTCATGGTTCAGTTCATGAGTTAGAACCCCACATCAGGCTCTATGCTGACAACTCAGAGCCTAGAGCCTGTTTCAGATTCTGTGTCTTCCTCTCTCTCTTTGCCCCTTCCCTGCCCATGCTCTGTCTCTCAAAAATAAATAAACATTAAGAAAATTAAAAGAAAAAAAAGAATTAAAGATTAGAGCACATATTCTTAACAAGTTTTTAAGGTGCATGATTTGGCACCTGCCTGCCAACCTAGCCTCCTTTATCTCCCTTATCTTTTTAAAAATATATGGTTAAGTCAAATAGAATAGATTTCAGGTCTAGAAGTTTATAGTTTGTTTTAAAGTTTGTTTATTTATTTTGAGACAGAGAGAGAGGTAGAATGGGGAAGGGGCAGAGAGAGAGAGAATCCCAAGCAGGCTCCGTGCCCAGCACAGAGCCTGACACACAACTTGATCTCACAGCCACGAGATCATGACCTGAGCCAAAATCAAGAGTCAGACACTTAACTGACTGAGCCACCCATGCACCCTTATAAGCATATATATAATTTTTTTAATTAAAAAAATTTTTAATATTTATTTCTGAGAAGAGAGAGAGACAGAATGTGAGCCGGGGAGGGCAGAGAGACAGAGGGGGACACAGAATCTGAAGCAGGTTCCAGGCTCTGAGCTGTCGGCATGGAGCCTGGTGCAGGGCTCGAACTCATGGACCGTGAGATCATAACTTGAGCTGAAGTTGTATACCTAACCGACTGAGCCACCCAGGGGCCCCTAGAAGTTTATATTTTTTAATGCAGGTCTTTTACATGCTATTCCTTTGTTTTGGACACTCCCCAAAATTTTCACTCCTATTTATCCTTCTGGTTCAACTTATGCAGCCTTCCTTCAGGTAACCTTATTCAGCCACCAAGATAAGGTCTGTTCACATGTTAAATCTTCCTATGGCATGCTGCACTTCTTTTTAGTTGTTTAGAGCACTTGTAATTATTTGTTCACTATCTATGAATTCCTTGAGGGCATGGACCATGTCTTTCCATCTCTCAAAGCCTGGTACAAATGTCTGACCCATAGAAGGTGTTAATGAGCATTTGTGGCCTAAATGCATGAATGGATGAATGAATGATCACACTGTTGCAATTTGCTGTTTATAATCCTGTCACACGTCATAACTCCTTTAGCAGCAAGTCCCTGAAGGCTTTGTGTCCTGGTGCCTAGTGTAGTGTGTGTTTTCAGTAAACCCTAAAAACACGTTAATGAAAATAGACAATACCTGCCATGCCAGATAATTTCAGTTCATCTTATTTAATTCATTGTTCCTCTTTCTGAGGAGTTCTCCTTGTACACATTGAATTTCTGGGTCACCACCTTTCATTTATCAATGTAAAATCAAACTAACCTCCTCAGTCAAGTCCCTGAAGAGAACCTCTGAGTTTACCTACAAATTTACTGATAAACATGGAACTTCTGAGTTCTGCTCTATCTTTGTAGTGTATAACTTTTTTCATGACACGGTTTTCAAAACCAGCAAGAAGCCGAGACCCCATATCTCCCTTTTTATCTTCTTTCACTCTGCTAATTGTTGAAAATAGCTACCTACCGCAGCCCTGAAATGCTCAGTACTAATTCCAAACCTAGATCTGACAGTGCAATAGGCTCAGACATACCATGAGGATATTATCTTGACAAGGAGCTCAAGCCCTGTCCCTATATTTAATAGTTCTAAAAATTCCAAGTAGTACCCAGATCACTGTCTGTCTTTACAAAGATCAACCCTATAATCCTTTCTTAAATGATCTCTCATTCCTTTATCAGAACCTGATATGTAATAGACCAGAGGTGTTAAGTCTTTGAGGATACAGTCAAAAACAAGACATGATCTACGTTGGATATATTATCAGTCCTTCTTATAGCAGTCACCATGAATCACCACACACTGTGGGCCGCTGTGGTTCCATTCTCATAATCCACAACCGTGAGCTAAAGAACAGATTCTGAGTCATGCTGTGTACGACCAAACAATGGACCAGACTCATTGTTGGGGGTGAGGAGCAGTTATGGTAAGGAAGAATGCTTATAACTGATGCTCTTGAAAGACACTCTAGAATAGAGAAGATATCTTGATAAGCTAATTTTTAAACTTCCACAAAGCATTCATATTAACTTGACCACAGAAAGAGAAAATAATAGGGGCACCTGGGTGGCTCCGTCAGTTAATTGTCTGACTCTTGATTTCAGCTCAGGTCATGATCTTATGGTTCGTGAGATCGAGCCCCTTGTTGGGCTCTACAGCACAGAGTCTGCCTGGGATTCTCTCTCTCCCTCTCTGCCCATCTCTCACGTGTGCTCTCTCTCTCTCAAAATAGGTAAATAAACATTAAAAAAACCATATTATTAAAAAAGAAAGGGAAAGTAATAAAACTTAAAAAACAAATCATTCAAGGTATCATTTATAACAAAAAGTGGATAAAATGAAGAATTAAAGGAAGATTGTGTGACATATGTATGACAGAAATATTTTAAGAAGGAATAAATTCATTACAGTTTCAGGATACATAATTGATATACTAAAATCTGTCATGTTTCTTTTCTTTTTTTAAATTACTTTAGAGAGAGAGGAAGCACGTGAGCTGGGGAGAGGGGCAGAGGGGGAGAGAGAGAGAGAGAGAGAGAGAGAGAGAGAGAGAAATCTTAAGCAGGTTCCATGATCAGCATGTGATCACAATTTATGAGATCATAACCTGAGTTGAAATCACGAGTTGGACACTCAATCAACTGAGCCACCCAGTCACCCAATCTGCTACATTTCTATACATTAATAACAAACTATCAAAAAGAGAAATAAAGACAACAATCCCATTTACAACTGCATCAAAAAGAATGAAATGGCCAAGAATATATTTAGCCAAGGAGGTGAAAGACCTGTGAAAAAGACAAAAGACTAGCATTGAAAAGACTATACATATGACTGGCGTTCTAGAACACTACAGAATCACAGGTGCACAAATTTAACAGAATTATCCTGTGTTCTCTGTTTGCAATACTTTGTTCCTGTCGCCCAAATGGTGCCTATTTAGTCCTTGGCTGAACTTCACTCTCTGGATTGCAGATGTTTTTCCTTCACAGCCTTGAAGGCCCTCTGTTCATCCCTCATCACTGTTTAGCTTCTTAAAATTCAGAAAAGACATTTCTTATCTACCTGATCAGGTGCTTGAGGCTTTCTCTAAAATAACCCATATTTATTTATTGCCTATATTTTTATGTACTTACTTACGTATTTTGCTCAGCCAGTCACAATAACAGTGGTCCCGACAATCTCACAGTCAAAGTCTCCACAAGTCTTTAGCATGGCGTGTTAGTGTTCTAGAGCTGCCGTAACAAAGTGGTGGCTTAAAACAAACCAGGCGGCTTAACACGAAATAAATATATTGTCTCATAATTCTAGGGTCTAAACATCTGTAATCAAATTGTTGGCAGTATCATACTCCCTGAAAAGTCTCTAGGGAAGAAACTTCCTTGCCTCCTCCAGCTTCTGGTGGTCCCAGGCTTTCCTTGGCTTGGGGTAGCATAACTCCAATCTCTGACTCTTTCTTCATATGGCTACCATCTCCCTGTCATGGTTTACCCTAATCCATTATGATGTCACCTTATTTAATTAACTCTGCAAAGATCTCATTTCCAAACAAAGTCATATTCTGAGATTCTGGGTAGATATAAATTCTTTTTTTTTTTTTGGAGGGGGAGGGCCCAGTAAACGTGACATAAAATTCCCTTTACAAAAAAACCAAAACCAAAACAAAAGCAAAACAAACAAACAAAACAAGGCGGGGGAGGGCGCCTGGGTGGCTGAGTCAATAAAGCTTCTGACTCTTGATTTTGACTTAGGTGATGATCTCATGGTGCATGAAGCCTGCTTATGTTTCGTTCTCTTCCTCTCTCTCTCTCTCTCTCTGCCCCTCTCCCCTGCTCTCAAAAAACAAATAAAAAATAAAAAAAATAAAAATAATGTATTACAATTTTAGCTAAATAATTAACACAGTTCTGTTGCTTTCTCAAGATTATAAAGACTTTGAGTGTTAGTAAACAGCCTAAGGTTAACGTGATACCTCCTTTTCTCTTGATAATTTTTTTTCTGTAGAAAACATGGAAATTTGAAGTGTATTGAACTTAGGCACTTTTCCCAAAAGTATCAGTGCTTTATAAATGCACGTGTTATCAATAATGATGATGATCTCTTCTTCTACTGAGAAGCATTTTATTTTTTTTAATTTATTTTTTATAATTTTTTAATGTTTATTTTTGAGAGAGAGAGAGAGAGAGAGCGAGTGGAGGAGGGTCAGAGAGAGAGAGGGAGACACAGAACCCAAAGCAGGCTCCAGGCTCCGAGTTTCAGCACAGAGCTAGAAGTGGGGCTTGAACTCATGAACTGCATGGTCATTACCTGAGCCAAACTCAGACATTTAGCCAACTGAGCCACTCAGGCAGCCCTGAGAAGCACTTTATAGGTAACGACATTCCATTATTCTCTCCCCTTGCCTAAACTTGATTTTAATCAAATTACAAGTAAATTTTAACCAGCTAAAGAAAAGATCCTTAAAAACAATAAGAGCATCATAGTAGGGGGGGTAAAATATTCATTTTGAGTAAGTGATTAACTGCAGAACACCAAGAAGTTAAAAGTGGATTTAATGCCATTCTAGTGGGAGCCCAGGAAGGGTAAGTGACGATGAGTCAGGGTTGATATGCTCTGATGGAACTGGGCACTGTTGCCTATGGAGGTGGGTGACTGTTCTTTATGAATCAGGGACAGGCAGTGCAAAGGAAGTTTTCTGGGGAAGGGGACACCTCAACTGAGACCTGAGAGTTGAGGGAATGATTTCTGTATAAAGAAGCACAGGGTGGTAATGGGAGTTGGCAAAACAGGAAGAGTCACAAGTCAAAACGGAGATGTTGCAAAGGTCTGATGATTCCCATCACTCTCTAACACGTATTTGATTGTTCCTGTGGCATTTCAAATGAGCAATAATATTCTATAATTTTCTATGGTGTTTTATAACATCTCAAGTACTGTGATATATACTCTCCCAATGTTCTCTTACACTGGTTTTTGTAGTAGGTAACTGTGATAGCTATTATTATCCTCATCTTACAATGGGTCAAGAAGTTTGGACCCACAGATGTAAAGTAAGCTACTCTGGAGGGAACAGTGAAGAAAGATTTTCCTTTTTTTTTTTTCTAGTTTTGTTTGTTTGTTTTTGTTTTGTTTTTGTTTTTGTTTTCTTTATGGTCTTCATTATGGTAAAAACATAAATATAAAAAGGAAAGAAGGTTTAAAAATTAAAACCATCTCTCACAAAATTGCTAAACTAGCTTAGGATGATTACTCAAGTGATGCTCACTGTCACCTTAGTGCTTCAGCAGTGGCAGGAAAGGAGTTAAAAAGCAACTCTGTAAGGTGATGACTGATATCAACAGGTTATAGAGGAGAAAGATTAGACCCAGAGAACATCCAATCAACAAGTAAGCCTTGAGCAGTCACTATGCAAATGGTTGTATTTTATTCTTTGCTTAAAACTGTGCCTGATGCAGTATGAACACGTAAATATTTGTCAAATGAATACCTGAAGAGGACTGAAAAGGCCATGCACAGATTCAGACACCAATTTAGAAATCTCTGAAACACCTACAGAAAAGGGTCAAGGGGAAGGGAGCCAGAATGGGGGAGCAAATCCCTGGTGCAGTCAGCTTTTATTTTGAATCCAATATTTTTTTATTATTTCCTCCACCAGAAAAGCAGTACTTTTGAAGCCAAGAAAGTTCAGCTTCCAAGACCCCTACAGCAATGTAGAAGAGGCCCTCAAACATTCTCTTCTCTTTATCTTTGGCAGGCCTTCAGTATTGTGATAATGTTTCATTTTTCAGAGAATCATAATAACTCTGATCATTTTTATTTCTTCTTCCAAGTTGTGCCCCAGTGTTATGTTGTGGAGACAACATCTAAGCACACCCTTTCTTATCCCTATCATTGCCTTATGTTGAACATTATATCATAGTTCTCCATATGAGGAGGATGACTTTTCCCTCAAAATACTGTATCAGAATGTTTACAATGTCCAGTGCAGTACAACCTTCTGTGATATCTGGGCAGATCAAGGTCTTGCCTTACTTTGAATTGAAACTAAACTTGAAGGGCGCCTGGGTAGCTCAGTTGGGTAAGCGTCCACCTCTTGGTTTCAGCTCGAGTCATCATCTTATGGTTCTTAACTTCCAGCCCTACGTTGGGTTCCGTGCTGACAGAGAGAGCCTTCTTGGGATTTTGTCTCTCGCTCTCTCTGCCTCTTTCTCTTTCATAAACAAACAAACAAACAAACATTAGGAAAAAAAAAAAACTAAACTTGATTCAAAGCGAGAGCATGTAGCATACAAGAGTTCTACGCTATCAAGCAGTAATTGGATGGCCTCCACCAGGCAATTTTTATCAATCTCAATGATCCTGCTAATACCACTTCAAGTGCCTTCTTTGATACCTGACATGACCAATTGTTAACTCCTAAATCAAAAAGCACATTGTTTCAGTTACCACTGAAGAGTTTGATAGACATTGATAATAATACTTTGAGAATTTTCTCTTCAGTGAGTGGTGGTGACTGCTATTTTGAAAATTATATGCAGATTAGATATGTACCATTTGGTTGGAAAAATGTGCTAAACAATGGCATTCAATCTCCTAACAAACTCCGTCAGAATATATATGAGATCTTCCACCGGTAGCCATTTTTGCAGGTCAACCTGAGTCTCCCTTGGGATGCTCTTTCAATTATCCCTGTCTCTCTTCGAGGTTTTCTAGAGAGAATAAAGAGCTCATCCAAAACCAACAGCATACTTCTCCTAATAGATTGATTTTTGGTGCCTAAGCAGGATATTGACTTTGTCTGCTGGAGTGGTCCACTAGCTGGTCCAATGCACTTAACCCCATCAGATCTTACAACTATCCAAGCCTGTTGCAAATGAAGACCAAATCTATCTTACTTAATGCTGTTTTTCCTGTGCTTGCACAGTGTCTGACATGTAGAAGGTACTTCAAAAATAATAGTTGAATAAATAGATTAATTATCAAATTTAATAATTAAGTACTCAAAAAAGAGTGGAGTGTTTTACTGTCTGTCTCCTTAGTTGCAGGGCAAAGTTACACAGTGGAAATCTCACTCCTGCCTCAGTGAATTGATTGTGTCCCTTCTCTTTGAATAGGGCAATTTGCCCATCTGGATGGAGCCTTTTCTTATTTGTAGTATTGCCCAGTGCTCTTCCTTCCATCTTAGAACATTTTGTAGGGGGAGGAGCCAAGATGGCAGAACACCATGAAGTTTTTTGTGTGTCTCGTGTCCATGAAATACAGCCAGGCCAACACTAAACCATCTACATACCTAGAAAACTGATTGGAGGATTAACACAACAATCTGCACAACCTGAACCACAGAATTCAGCAGGTACATGGCGTGGAGAGGTGAATTTGGGGAGTGAGAAGGCGCAGGAAGGGAGGTGTTTTTGCAAGCAGAGAGAAGATGGACATGGGGTGGGGGGGGAGGAGAGAATATGGGAAAAGCACCCCTCCCCAAAAGCAGCTGGAGAGAAAGTGGAAAATTGGAAACTGCCTCAGGGACTAAACTAAAAAGGGAGAAAGGAGAGAAGAGAGGGTTTAAATTCCATTAAGACAATAAACAAGGCGAGAACAAAGGCTGCAACTCCGCAGTTCCATACCTGGCTGTGCTCTGGTGGGAAGGGCGAATCCCCAGGAACAGAGTGGGGTCTGGGACATTCTCGAGCCACACAGGAAAAGCGGTTCCACTGCTGGAATGACATTTGGTAGAGACTGTTGAAGCCACCTGGTCCCAGCAGACCCCAGAAAATGGCCACATTCACTGGTGCTGGAACAAGGTCGTTAAGGGTGAAGCCTGGTGCCAGATGTGTGTTGTGATTTTCCATAATCCCTGAAATGCTGCTGCTAACACTATCTCGCGAACTTTTTCTGGCGGGCTGGAACCTGGCCACAGTCTCAGGGCACCGGCAGCAGCAGGGTCCAGCAAGCGTTCCTGGGTGCAGCCGACATTCGGCCACTGCTCATTCGGCCATTGCTCGGTGAGACCCTCCCGCAGAGGGGCGGATCGGGTCAAAGCCTCAGTCCTTCAGAGGTAAGGGGTGGGGGAAAACGGCCGCATCTGAGACAAAACTCGGGAGAAAGGTATAGCCTGGGGCCTGGTCACGGAGAGTGAAAAGGCAGGGAGTAGATGAAAGCTGAAGACAAAGGACAGGTGCGCGATTGCTAATCCGGGAGAACGGACTGGTAGCTGGGTGGTGACATTTTTACCGCTCCTGCGCATGCGCATACACACCTAAGAGCACCACAACACTCCACGCCAGTAGGCTAGCAGCGCCATCTAGTGGAGAGTGGAGCCGTTACACTGGGCTCCACCCAAGTGGGCCAACTTCACTCTTTAAGAAGCCATCTCACCGCCGGCTTAGTTTATGGACTATAAAGTGCTACATAGACTGACTTCTAGGGGAAAAGAAAGTAATTTCAGTCCTACTTCAATCTGTTAGCAGGTCCATCTATTCAATTTTCTTTCCTTTTTTTTTTCTCTTTTACACTTCTTTTTCTTGAAAACAGAAAGAGAAAAACTTCATTTTTATTTTCAATTTTTATTAAAAATATATTCTTTAATATGTATTACTATATTTTTTACTTTTGTGTATTTTTTCAAATTCTATTTTACTTCCGTCATTTTATTTTAATCTACTACAGTGTATTCACTTTTTCAAATTTTCAAACAATTTCCTTTTTTTATTCCTTTCTTTTTTTCCTCTTTTTTGTTTCTTTTCTTTTTCTTGAAAGCAGAAAGAAAAAACTTCATTTTTACTTTCAATTTCTATTAAATTTTTTTTCTTTAATATTTTTACTATAGTTTTTGCTTTTATGTAAATTTTTTCAAATTCTATTTTACTACCATCATTTTATTTTAGTCTACAACGATGTATTCACTTTTTCAAATTTTCAAATGATTTCCCTTTTTTATATTTTCTTTTTATCTTTTTTCTCTTTTTCATTTCTTTTTGTTTTTCTTGAATACAGAAAAAAATTCATATTTATTTTTAATTTTTGTTAAAAATATTTTTCTTTAATTTTCTCTACTGCATTCTTTACTTCTGTGTATATTTTTTCAAATTCTATTTTACTCCCATCATTTCATTTTAATCTACTTCAGTGTATTCATTTTTTCAAATTCTCAAATGCTTCCTTTTTTTTTGCCCACCATCATTTTTTTTCTCTAATTTGTCAAACCACTTTCAATACCCAAACCAAAACACACGTAGGATCTAGCATCATTTATTCGATTATTGTGTGTGTGTGTGTGCTTAATTTTTTAATTTTAATTTTTTTAATTTTAATTTTTCTACCTCATTAATTCCTTTCCTCCCTTCAAAATGACAAAACAAAGGAAATCACCCCAAAAGAAAGAGCATGAAGAAACAACAGCCAGGGATTTAACCAACACAGATACAATCAAGATGTCTGAACCAGAATTTAGAATCATAATAAGAATACTAGCTGGAGTCAAAAATAGATTAGAATCCCTTTCTAGAGATAAAAGAAGTAAAAAAATAGCCAGAATGAAATTAAAAATGCTGTAACTGAGCTCCAATCACAGATGGACACAGAGGCAGAAAGGATGGATGAAGCAGAACAGAGAATCAGCGATACAGAGGACAAACTTATAGAGAATAATGAAGCAGGAAAAAAAAAGGTAAATTAAGGCAAAAGAGTATGATTTAAGAATTAGAGAAATCAGTGACTCATTAAAAAGGAACAACATCAGAATCATAGGGGTCCCAGAAGAGGAAGAGAGAGAAATAGGGGTAGAAGGGTTATGTGAGCAAATTGTATCAGGAAACTTCCCTAACATAGATAGGGAAAGACACAGACATCAAAAGCCAGGAAGCACAGAGGACCCCCATTAGATTCAACAAAAACCGACCACCAACAAGGCATATCATAGTCAAATTCACAAAATACTCAGGCAAGGAGAGAATCATGAAAGCAACAAGGGGAAAAAAGTCCCTAACTTACAAGGGAAGACAGATCAAGTTTGCAGCAGACCTATCCACAGAAACTTGGCAGGCCAGAAAAGAGTGATGGGATATATTCAGTGTGCTGAATCAGAAAAATATGCAGCCAAGAATTCTTTATCCAGCAAAGCTGTCATTCAAAATAGAAGGAGAGATAAAAAAAGTTTCCCAGACAAACAAAAATTAAAGAAGTTGGTGACCACTAAACTAGCCCTGCAAGAAATTTTAAGGGGGACTCTCCAAGGGGAGAAAAGATGAAAAAAAAAATCATCAAAAGCAACAAGGATTAGAAAGGACCAGAGAACACCACCAGAAACTCCAACTCTACAAGCATCATAATGGCAATAAATTCATATCTTTCAGTATTCACTCTAAATGTCAATGGACTCAATGCACCAATCAAAAGCATAGGGTAACAGAATGGATAAGAAAACAAGATCCATCTATATGCTGTTTACAAGAGTCCCACTTTAGACCTAAAGACACCTTCAGATTGAAAATAAGGGGATGGAGAACCATCATGCTAATGGTCAACAAAGGAAGCCAGAATAGCCAGCCTTATATCAGACAATCTAGACTTTAAAATAAAGACTATACCAAGAGATGCACAAGGGCATTGTACCATAATCAAGGGGTCTATCCACCAAGAAGACCTAACATTTGCAAACATTTATACACCAAATGTGGAAGAAGCCAAATATATACATCAATTAATCACAAACACAAAGAAACTCATCAATAGTAATAACATAATAGTAGGAGACTTCAACCCCACTCACGACAATGGACAGATCATCTAATCAGAAAATCAACAAGGAAACAATAGCTTTGAATGACACGCTGGACCAGATGGACTTAACAGATATATTCAGAACATTTCATCCTAAAGAAGCAGAATATACTTTCTTCTCCAGTACACATGGGACGTTCTCCAGAATACACCATATACTGGGACACAAATCAGCCTTAAGTAAATACAAAAAGATCGAGATCATACTGTGCATATTTTCAGACCACAACGCTATGAAACTCGAAATCAACCACAAGAAAAAATTTGGAAAGGTGACAAATACTTGGAGACTGAAGAACATCCTACTAAAGAATGAATGGGCTAACCAAGCAGTTAAAGAGGAAATTAAAAAGTATATGGAACTCAATGAAAATGATAACACCACAACCCAAAACCTCTGGGACACAGCAAAAGCAGTCATAAGATGAAAGTATATAGCAATGCAGGCCTTCCTAAAGAAGGAAGAAAGATCTCAGGTACACAATCTAACCTTATGCCTTAAGGAGCTGGAAAAGGACAGCAAATAAAATCCAAAACCAGCAGAAGACAGGAAATAATAAAGATCAGAGTAGAAATTAATGCTATTGAAACCAAAAAAAACAGTAGAACAGATCAATGATACCAGAAGCTGGTTCCTTGAAAGAATTAACAAAGTAGATAAACTACTAGCCAGTTTGATCAAAAAGAAAAAGGAAAGGACCCAAAGAAATGAAATCAAGAATGAAAGAGGAGAGATCACAACCAACACAGCAGAAATAAAAACAATAATAAGAGAATATTATAAGCAATTGTATGCGAATAAAATGGGCAATCTGGAAGAAATGGACAAATTCATAGAAACATACACACTACCAAAACTGAAACAGGAAGAAATAGAAAATTTGAACAGACCCATAACCAGTAAAGAAATGGAATTAGTAATCAAAAATCTCCAAAAAACAAGAGTCGAGGGCCAGACGGTTTTCCAGGGGAATTCTACCAAACATTAAGGAAAAGATAACAGCTATTCTCTTGAAGCTGTTCTAAAAAGTAGAAATGGAAGGAAAATTTCCAAACTCTTTCTTGAATCCAGCATTGCCTTGATTCCAAAACCAGACAGAGACCCCACTAAAAAGGAGAACTATAGACCAATTTCCCTGATGAACATGGGTGCAAAAATCCTCAACAAGATATTAGCCGACCAGCTCCAACAATACATTAAAAAAATTATTCACCACGACCAAGTGGGATTTATACCTGGGATGCAGGGCTGGTTCAATATCCGCAAAACAATTAACACGATTCATCACATCAATAAAAGAAAGGACAAGAACCATATGATACTCTTGATAGATGCAGAGAAAGTATTTGGCAAAATACAGCATCCTTTCTTAATAAAAACCCCCAAGAAAGTAGGGATAGAAAGAGCATACCTCGAGATCATAAAACCATATATTAACAACACAACGCTAATGTCATCCTTAATGGGGAAAAACTGAGAGCTTTCCCCCTAAAGTCAGGAACAAGACACTGTTATTCAACATAGTATTGGAAGTCTTAGCCTCTGCAATCAGACAACACAAAGAAATAAAAGGCATCCAAATCAGCCAGGAGGAAGTCAGACTCTCACTCTTTGCCAATGCCATGATACTTTGTATGGAAAACCCAAAAGATTCCACCAAAAAAACTGCTAGAATTGATTCATGAATTCAGTAAAGTGGCAGGATATAAAATCAACACACAGAAATTGGTTGCATTCCTATACACCAACAATGAAGCGACAGAAAGAGAAATCAAGGAATCGATCCCATTTACAGTTGCACCAAAAACCATAAAATACCTAGGAATAAATCCAACCAAAGAGGTGAAAAATCTATACGATGAAAACTAGAGAAAGCTTATGAAAGAAATTGAAGACACAAAAAGACGGAAGAAGATTCCATGCTCCTGGATAGGAAGAACAAATATTGTTAAAATGTCAATACTACCCAAAGCAATCTACATATTTAATGCAATCCCTATCAAAATAACACCAGCATTCCTCACAGAGCTAGAACAAATAATCCTAAAATTTGTATGGAAACAGAAAAGACCCTGAATAACCAAAGCGATTTTGAAAAAGAAAACCAAAGCAGGAGGCATCACAATCTCCGACTTTAAGCTATACTACAAAGCTGTAATCATCAAGACAGTATGGTACTGGCACAAGAACAGACACTCAGATCAATGGAACAGAATAGAGAACCCAGAAATGGATCCACAAACATATGGCCAACATATCTTTGACAAAGCAGGGAACAATATCCAATGGAATAAAGACAGTCTCTTCAGCAAGTGGTACTGGGAAAACTGGACAGCGACATGCAGAAGAATGAATCTGGACCACTTACACCATACACAAAAATAAACTCAAAATGGAAGAAGACTTAAATGTAAGACAGGAAGCCATCAAAATCCTCGAGGAGAAAGCAGGCAAAAACCTCTTTGATCTTACCCGCAGCAACTTCTCATTCAACACATCTCCATAGGCAAGGGAAACAAAAGCAAAAATGAACTACTGGGACCTCATCAAAATAAAAAGCTTCTGCACAGCGAAGGAAACAATCAGCAAAACTAAAAGGCAACCGACAGAATGGAAGAAGATATTTGCAAATGACATATCGGATAAAGGGTTAGTATTCAAAATCTATAAAGAACTTATCCAACTCAACACCCAAAAAACAAATAACCCTGTGAAGAATTGGCAAAAGACATGAATAGACACTTCTCCAAAGAAGACTTCCAGATGGCCAACCGACACATGAAAAAATGCTCAACACCACTCATCATCAAGGAAATACAAATCAAAACCACAATGAGATACCACCCTACACCTGTCAGAATGGCTAAGATAAACAACTCAGGCAACAACAGATGATGGGGAGGATGTGGAGAAAGAGGATCTCTTTTACATTGGTGGGAATGCAAGCTGGTGCAGCCACTCTGGAAAACAGTATGGAGGTTCCTCAAAACACTAAAAATAGAACTACCCTACAACCCAGCAATTGCACTACTAGGCAATTTATCCAAGGGATACAGGTGTGCTGTTTCGAAGGGCACATGCACCCTCATGTTTATAGCAGCACTATCAATAATAGGAAAAGTATGGAAAGAGCCCAAATGTCCATTGATGGATGAATGGATAAAGAAGATGTGGTATAATATATACAGTGGAGTATTACTTGGCAATCAAAAAGAATGAAATCTTGCCATTTTCAACTACGTGGATGGAACTGGAGGGTATTATGCTAAGTGAAATTAATCAGAGAAAGACAAAAATCATATGACTTCACTCATATGAGGACTTTAAGAGACAAAACAGATGAACATAAGAGAAGGAAACAAAATAATATAAAAACAGGGAGGGGGAGAAAACAAAAGAGACTCATAAATATGGAGAACAAACTGAAGGTTACTGGAGAGGTTGTGGGAGGGGGGATGGGCTAAGTGGGTAAGGGGCACCAAGGAATCTACTCTTGAAATCATTGTTGCACTATATGCTAACTAATTCGGATGTAAATTTTAAAAAAATAAAAAATAAAATTTAAAAAAAATGTGAGAACAAAGATAAAAAAAGAACAATTTGTAGTTTTCTCTTGCATTTGGAAAATAATTAATTAGAATTGAAGTCTTGCTCCTCTATGTGATGTAAGATCTATTTAAGCTTAGTTTTTGCCTTTTCTTTGATATTTTGATGCTGCATGTGGGAAGGACTCATACCACTCTTAGGAATATATCCTGGGACAAGATGTAGAGAGGGCACTGATCGAGATGACAACCTTTTAAGGGATGATTGTCTGGTGCTAAATATCATAACATATCAAAAAAAGGAATATAAGCGCTCAGGATGAGACCTCATGGATAAATGGGTATCCCTTCATAATACCCTTACTGCTTATTTGGGGATGTGATTTTTTTTATAATTATGAAGGAGTTTATGAAAAAGGAGGGATTATAAGGAATATTTCAATGGGAGAGGAGTTTTGGAATTGTAATCCTTTGAAAAAGTTCATTTCTATGTTTGTGACAGGGAAAAAGTTTCTCTTTGCTGTTCAAATGAATCAAGGGTAAATCTTCTGCAAATGAAACTACTCTATCTTCATTATGGTAGCCTGGTGACTCCAGTTAAGCAATATGACTGTGTGTGCATGGGAGTTATTTGGGTCTGGAACTGGGAGAAGCATGTACAGTTCCTGTAGATAGCAATGAGGCGATTACATTTTTTAAAGGTGATTGGCTGAAATTTTTTCATGCATATATTTAGCTTAAACAAAATCAACTATTTAGCTAAGGAGATAGAGAAATAGCAATTCATGTTTATGCAATGTGGTCAATTCCCCTTATTGTGCATCTTTCCTGAATAAGCATATCAGGAACATGGTGCTTAACCTTGAGATTCCATTCTCAAGTCCCTCTAGACTGGGCACATCTTGCTAAACTGAATCCTACTGTAAAATTTAAAATATGAGTGTTTTTATTTCAGAATATCCCCTAAATGGAAGCCAGCTACTTCATCTGTTACTCAGCTGAACAGATTGTTTTAGTGCCATGGACAACACTCTCTTTGTTGGATTTTGAGTGACAATACTTTGGTCTTTAAGGTAGTAGATTTTCTTTGCTAATTGTGAATCTAATTTTATCTTACACACAGACCTCAAAATTTTGCCACCACATGAAATCATATTACCTGGATCGTCTTAGATAATTAGGTTCTAAAAGAGCCCATTGGTTGTACAAACCAAAAGGTAACTTTCACATTGTATTCAATTGGAGTGCCCTGGAGGGTGCAAATGGCCAAATTACGATCATAACAAATCTGCTTGATTAATTAGAACAGTGATACCTGAAATATTTAGACTTCATTCAATTATTTGTTACCTATGTATTAACCATCAATTATGTGTTGGGCAAGATTTTGGACACTGAAAACATTAAACATTTTTTGAGCAAAACCTAGCAATCATCTGATCAACTTCTTAACTTTCACTTGAGTTTCCACATGAATGTCTTAGTGACAGGAAGCCCACTCCCTAAATCATGTAGTTCTTCAATTGTATTGAAGCAAACTTCATTTTTTAATATTCTAGCTCCAGTTGTGCCCTTGAATACATAAATAATTTCTAATATCTTTTAATTATTATAACTCTTAAGTATTTGAAGAATATTTTCTCATTATTTCTCTGTTCTCAATGTGAAAATCTTATCGTTTTCAAGCTAAATATTTGATTTCGGAAATACTTTATAAATTAGGGCTTCCAGTCTATGCCCATCTCAAGCAATGTCTTCCTCATATTTCTTATCACCCACCACCCTTAAATTCTGGACCCAGAATTAAACCTATCGCACCAAGGATGCACTGAGCCAGTTGAATGAGACTCTCATGCCACATGAAGAGGAAGATTTGGCCAAAATGCACTGTGAACTCATAAGATTATATATTCTCACTTGTTTACAAAGAATTTAGAAGTGACCCCGAGAAGCTTCTAGGATGTATTTATCACATTTTGATTAGCTGACGTTTACCTTGTTCTTTCTTTGGAAATGCTTGCTTATTATACAACATACAAACTTCACGCATTAAATAATATGGGATATTTGAAAGTAAATCTAATCAGAAATATTAGTTGCTGTGGTAAGCTGGAGTAGTATCCTATTTTTTTTCTTTACTAGAGCATTAGTACAAGATGTATAGGTACATTGGTACTAGAATTATGAAAATAGGTATCTGTATTAGAGATTTAAGTAGATGTTTAAGGAAAATATATGTGTGTGTATGATTGATTTCTACAACAGATTTTTATAAAATATAGTTTAGATAACTTTTCTTATAACACTGAATTTAATTTGGAAGAGTTTAAATATATTTTGTTATGACTTTTACAGTCAGATTTCCATAGAAATAACAAATTCAAGTTAGTAAGTTCATTATACATAAAATTACAAATACCTTAAATCACAGATTTTTCTGTTAGGAATGAAAATATTAGAAATTTCCCTTGAATTTGAGTGAACATTTTACGTTGATTTTTATTGTTCAGAAATGAAATTTAAAGTTTTCAAATATAGCAAGGAAAATCTCTCTTTCCCCGACTGTATTACTGAGGAGAAAATGTTAAGATTTGTACATGGGAAAATCTTGCTCCTTTAATTGCTTACATAGTGTTATTTACTTTCATGCAATTACATTTTATAGACAATACCACATGCTTTGTCCACACAATGCCAAAACATCTGGATGAAAAGTGGAGAGTATAGTAACAAACCCAGATGGTTTGTAAGTACAAGGCCAAATATCCAGACGGCATCAAGAAGGCAAAGCATGTGGATGACAAATATCAAATCTTTCATTCAGATGTCATGGCATCACATAGACACAGTGTATCAATAGATTATTTTTAACAAAGGTGAAGAATGTGAAACAAACTAGAGGTCAAAAAGAAAGAGGACAAATTTACAAAAAGGAATATATTTAACATTAAATCAACTTTTAAGTTTTAACAAAGGTAATTTATAACTGATTTAAAACGTTACCACTTTGAAAGGAATCTGAGCAAAGAACACAAAAGGTCCAGCTTATTAGATTCATTTTTTAACTGCAATAATCTTTACTGAGTTTTTGGTTTGAGAGAATTTTCAATACAGCTCACGTGTGCAATAAATGGACTCAATTAAAAATTATATTTGATTCCGATTAAAAGTTGCTTGATCTTTAGTATCACCATATACTGTAATCCAGAATTGCATCTAGCATGTCACATTTAATAAACACTCTTCTTTGCTATCTCTGAATAATTAACTTTATCTTTGTCACAGGGAACAAAAGTAATGAAAGTAGCATAGATGTTATTCATTTATTCTTAGCTTGAGAATCTTATTATTTTGGCCTATCTTCCCATGGTAACCTCTTGTTTGGTGCCTTGTAGATTTTATATGCAGTTATTTCTGGCAGAAGATGTCATAGTTTCAGCATGACTTCTTCTTTCTTAAGCCCCAAAAGAAATATGAGAAAGATGGTCAATATGAAGCTAAAGAAATATCATTTAAATAATAATTTACTGAATATGTATTCCTTCTAAAGCACTGAGATAGCTAAAATATAGAACTTCCTATTCTCCAAAATTTTTCTATAATTTGAAAGCTTGTTCATCCCAAAGAATCCTATTTCCATCAACATCCCTCCCCTGCAGAGCTACAGCCTTTGTATCTGCTACTGAAATGTTGAATATGTTTAGAACTTTCATATCAGTATTAACCTTGTAGCTTTGTAAACACAGTGGGTCACTCAGCTCCATTGATTTTTAATTGTTGTGAATTGAACTGTGTCCACCGAAAAATGGTATATTGCAATCCTAACCTCCAGGACCTCAACATGTGAACTTATTTGGAAGCAGTGTTGTTGCAGATGTAATTAGTTAAGTTAGATGAAATCATACTACAGTGGGGTAGGTCCCTAATCCAAGATGACCAGTGCCCTTATCAGAAGATGCCCATGTAAGGGCACCTGGGTGGCTCAGTCGGCTAAAGCATCAGACTCTTGGTTTTGGCTCAGATCACGATTTCACGGTTTGTGAGTTTGAGCCCCCCATTGGACTCTGCACAAACAGTGTGAAGGCTGCTTGCGATTCTCCCTCTCTCTCTCTCTCTCTCTCCCTCGCTCTCGCTCTCTCTCTCTCTGTCCCCCCCAAAATAAATAAATGAATGAATATTAAAAAAAAATAAGAAGATGGCTATATGAAAGCAAAGAGATATGGGAGAGAATGTGTGTGAAGATGAAGGGTAAGACTGATGCAGCTACAAGCCAAGGGATGCCAAAGATTGCCAGCAAATCACCAGAAATTAGGAAGGGGAAAAGAAGGATGTCTCTATGGTTTCAGAGAGATCATGGCTCTGTCAACACCTTACTTTCAGACTTCAAGCCACCTGAGCTGTGAAACAACACATTTCTGTGGTTTTAAGCCACCTAGTTTGTGAGGCTTTGGTATAGAAGGCCTAGAAAACGAATACAATAAGCACATCTACATTTTGACCATGCTATTAGGTTCCATGATTTTATTTTCTTCCTTAACTTTGATGCTACAAGATTTCCACCTTATTTATGAAATAAGAATTACCCATAAGGTTTTAAGGTAGAATAGGCTCTAGAAGCCAGAAGTAATTCCAAAATATTAATTCTAAAACTAAATATAATTTAAAAAAGCAGTAACCTTTCCTCGAAAGAGCTATCCAGTCTCCTGAGGGAATGATCAGGGTTAAAATAGAATCCATTCGTCTATCTAGGTTGCATATTTGGTTTCTAATAACTATATTGACACCTTGTGATCTAATGGAAAATTGCCTAAAATGCAAAAAACAATTCTTGCTAGGAACTTAAAATTTAAAATTATGGCTTTTTTGTCTCAAAAGAGGACATTTCTCAGTGTTCCTAGTAAGTGTCTTATATGATTCTAGGGCCTGTGAGGGAAATGAAAATTCAAATAATTTCTTCTCTTCAATCTTCTGATTTGATAGCTTTTCAAACTTGAAGAAGAAGGACAGCTTGTCTTTTTCAAGCACATGCATCAGAAGTGAATTTCCTCTTTCCGTGCCAGGACCTCTGAGAACTTCTTGCCACAGGGTCATTTCCCCTTTCTTCCTGCCCATGGGCATCCCCTGCTATTATTCTGGGCCTCTTACAACCAACCACTGGCCTAAACTGTTTATGATCTTCCAACTTCCATCCAAATCAGCATCTAATACCAGGAATACTCTCCTGAGTTTACTTCCCCAGGTTCTGGTCACATCCCTTATGTTCTGTCCTGCCACGAGTGTCTAGGCTAAATGATATATATTTACAAACTTTGAAACATCACATCCTAGGATAGCTTCCCAAATACGTTTATTATGGATTGGCCCCATTCCATTTAACGAGCATTTGTCATCACATCATGTCATAATCAATATGAAAGAGGCATACAGTGTAAACCCTGCCACAGAGTTTTCTTTTTTTATTTTGAATAAAAAATACACTCGTTATGATAAGAAATCAAAAGCATTCAGTGGCTTAGTAGAGGCAAAACAAAGAAGATGATACATAATACAGTATCAAGGATATCATCAAGGATGAACAGACTCTGGATGGAGTGGAGGAAGGAGGAAGAAGAAAGAGCATTTGTAGCAAGAGAAAGAGCATTCGCAAAGTTCTGGAGAATTATAGAGAGTAGAGACAGATGCTTACCTTTTATGGACTGAGCAATGAGACTACTGCGGGTGAAAATGTTGTTTAGTGGGGAAGAATGAGAGACAAAAAATACTGGTAAAATGGTGAAAGGAGAAATTTGGAAGGTCTAGGGCTGGGCAGAATGAACAATACAGAAAAATATATATCAAAGGTATGATAAATTCATTTAGAAATAGTCATCCATTCACACACAGGCTTTAGAGAAAAAGATCAAGATAAGGGGAAATGGGAAACAGGTTAATAAGTTAAGGATTACTCTACCTAGATGTAACTGACTGATTAAGTCAGCCTAAGAAAAATCCTGAAATAACCTGACACTGTGAGAGGGAGATGAAAGCCTCATCTTCTGGAAAGAAAATTAGGGAAGCAAAGTTTCAGTGAGCTTCAGGAGGCTCTGGGCTGGCATGAGCCCTAATAGGTTGCAGACCATGAGATGCTTTTCCTGCAAAATAATCTGGTCTAGGAAAAGCTCAGCTAATCTTGGCTTTGTTGGCTGAGTGTTCTCTTGGTGTGAGTGGGTTAGGGCTAGAAGATAAAAGTATGTTTGTTTTTCTACTAGAGCTTTCATACTTGAACAGTACTGCATTATTAAAGTTCAGATGTGGGCAAGGCCTAGAATTAGGGGGAGATCATTATTTCCATTTTTGGCTCTAGACCATTCACTAATTTGACCTCTGGAGATCAGAAACTTTGAGAGCCTTGAGAAGTTGAAATACATACTCAGTATTTTTCTCAAAATGGGCATGAACAATGGGCTTCTTTAAGTGGTAATAAGTGTAAGCTGAACCAGCAAAGGCAGATCATGTCAAATATTGTCTGGGAATGGGAATGAACTGGATTTAGTAAGTTTGGTGTGCACACCTTTGGGGACATCTAGAAATGCATTGGGAATAGCGATTTTGCAGGAAGGTTCCCATTTTTGTGGTGGTGAGGTAAGTGCTCAGGAGTAGAATCCAGAAACTATTGTCAATATGACTATGTATAAAAGTGGTAGAAGCAAAACACTCAGATTGCATACCTAAATAACTCTTCAAGGAAGACAGTGATGACGTGCATGGCAAGGGAAATACAAGGGTGCAAAGTTTGACTTTACTTGCAATCATCTTAGAAACCATCAAGGAGAAGGTAACATTTCATTTGAGCCTTGAAGAATATGAAACATTTAACATTCATTGTTTGATGTGGGGCTACATAACAGAGAACAAGACCAAAAACCCCCAAACATTAAGAGGTTCTATAATATCAGCATTTATATAATTGTATCTGTAATATACTTATTGCTATGATATAATCAAACGTGTTAGTGTGAAGAGAGGTTTCATTCCATCATTCATCCCTTCATTTATTCATTTGAGGTGTATTTATAATTAGTCTACTATCCGGGAGGACTATGATAGTGGCCGTACAAGCCACATAAAAGTGTGTAAACTTGAGCAGAGCCATCATGACCCAAATGAATTGGATATTTACTTATCTGAACTGTGATTCAGGAATATTAATCTGATGGTGGAATATAGAATTGATATAGTGGAGTAAAGCCAATATTGGGAATACTAATTTTCTTTGCTTTAGTCAAAGGAAAAAGAAACTAAAGAAGAAGCAGGGAAAAGGGGAATAGTGGATGGAGGAAATACATTTGAGAGATGGATCAGAGAAACATTTTGTAAGTCTCAGCAACTTTGTAGCTGTTCTGCAGGAGAGGTATGTTGATTGTAAGGTTTCAAGGCATAGAAGGTAGGAACACAAAAGTGCATCAAAGTACAGTGAAGGCAGTAGAAGATATTGCTTTATATGTAGCAGAGGAAGATGAGTATAATGGTAGATGTGCTGAGTTTAAGGTACAATTTTCATAAGAAAAGCTAACTTAGAAATCATCAAATTATAATCAATAATTAACAATTAGTATGGGCATACATAATAGAGAACTAAATAATTAAACCATGATAAAGAATGAGTTCCCCAGGGCAAGAATTATGTTTTTACTTTAAAACAGAATCTCGCAAAAATTATACTAATCTATTGTTTCTCTGCATTAAAACTAATAACTGCCCAATTATAGAGAGTGTGAATTAAAATAATTATGTTTAGTTTACACCCCTGAAGCAAAATCACTCTTCACTTGTACCTTGGTTGAACCCATCAATAAAAAGTTTACCAACTTTTTATTCACTGTAATAATTTCTCCATGTGTAAAGAAACATTTTTACAATTTAATCATACAAGCCACTTGTTACTTAATGTTTTTTCTATCTGAATTATTTTTTTATAAAAATTACTCAAATTGAAAATATTATAGAAGAGTGCTCTGGTATATAATAAAATCATATGGTAAAAAAATAAAAACAAATCTGGAAAAGGAAAGATAAAAAGAAATCTTATTTCAATAACTCTAAAATAAATTATGGAAATTTAGAATTATTATAGAATTCTACCATGCCAAAAGCATTGATCTCAGTTGGCTGTCTCATTGATGTAACACCTAAGTAAGTGATTCTATGTTCTTTTATATAAATCAAACTGGCAGTCTGAAATGTAGTATTTCCCTGTGCACTTAACCACGTCCAATGAGATGAATCACTGGAAAGCACTTTACTCTCTGATTTGTGTAAATCCATTAGAACAATACTAAGCCATATCTAGAAAAAGGATGAAGAAAGTTCTAGAATTGGTATAGATGATTAGGATTGAATAAGTCAAAGTTCAAAGTTGCAAGGAATCCTAAGAACTCATTTGTTACTCTGTTCTCTTTAAAAGATATTTGAGAAAGGGTAATAGATGCTTTTCTTAAAATAGAAAAATTCCTTGCTCTAAAATATTAGGAGGAAGTTTAGCATTATTAATTTTATATATTATTCATTTATCTATTAAAACTTTTCCTTGAGAAAACTTTAATTTCCTCTTTAATTCAAAGAAGACTGTGAAACATAAAAAGGGCAAAAGGTATCAGAGTAGTTTTCTTTATTTAAATATCCATAATGATAAGCAGAATATTAAAGACTTGAAGAGTATAATTAGGCCAAATGTCAAGTCTATTTTATGTTAGAATAATGTGACTTTTGTAATGGAGTTCACCATGGGCTTCTTTGCTTTCAGAGATCTGGATTAATTCTTTCTGTGTTCAGGTAAAAACTTAAGTGCCTCATCTTTGGGTGTGTGTAGAGGTGGGCATGTTTGTGTGTACGTGTATGTACCTTGCCAGTCATTAAATTAGTAGCAGAAACTTTATTTTATACTTTTGTAGAACAGTGAATAATTGATTCATTCTTTAAATAAATATAACCAATCTGCATACTACAGTGACTCCTGTGTTCATTGAAAATGACACTGTTCATGGCATCACAAGCAAACATATTAAAACATTCATGATTTCTTTTTTTTTAATTTTTCTAAATGTTTTTATCTATTTTTGAGACAGAGAGAGACAGAGCATGAGCAGGGGAGGGGCAAAGAGAGAGGGAGATGCAGAATCCGAAGCAGGCTCCAGGCTCTGAGCTGTCAGCACAGAGCCTGTTGCGGGGCTCGAACTCACAGACTGTGAGATCATGACCTGAGCCGAAGTCAGATGCTTAATGGGCCGAGCCACCCAGGCACCCCAAACATCCATGATTTTTTTTAAACCAGAGGCAGAGGATAGAGAGGGCATACTGATGAAAACTGATTTATAGAAACTAATTTTCAGAATTCTTTAATATCATATACTGACTTGATAGAGAAATGGTTTTAATGTTGTTAGAAGAAAAACACATGCAATTTTATAGAGCTGTAATACCAAGCAAATGGTGTTATTTGGAATAGCCATCAGGGCAAGTCCAAAAATTTTAGACTATAATGAGAAAAGCTAACAAAATAATGTAGAATAACTAAGCACAAAAACTATTTCTAAGTACTTCCAATATTTTAAATACTTCTAAAAGCAACTCAGAAAATAAAAATGAAAATGAAATGAGTTTTATATGTTAAGGTGAATGTTCCTGAAGATATCCCCCACCCCTGAAATTGTGTGTGTATTTTG
Organism: Panthera tigris; assembly: GCF_018350195.1. Lineage (NCBI taxonomy): Eukaryota > Metazoa > Chordata > Mammalia > Carnivora > Felidae > Panthera > Panthera tigris. The sequence goes on along the minus strand of NC_056664.1, from coordinate 81,891,773 downwards.
GCAAGAAAAGAGGAACAGATTGTCAAGTCCAATAATAAGAACTATTCTTTCCATAGAACTGGGAGATCAACAAAATTGCATTATCACATCCCAGACTGATACCATATGAAGAGTAATCGTCCAACTGTGTGGATTACCCAGACCCTTAGCTTCTTTCTGCCCTACCCTATTTTGCCACTTGTTACCATTCTGGACAGTAGATCTGTGAGCAAAAAATAAGTTTTGGAAGGAACCAGTCAATTAATCATTTGATGACAATTTTGGTAATAAATTTAGTGAAACTCCAGAACTTCATCAGATTGTAATTGCAAATGCCAGGTAAGGGGCATTTAACTATTGACAGTGTCAGTGGAGACCTAAAAATATCAGTTATGACTGGACATTTGTGCTCCGGGGTGAGGATTGGGGGAAAAACTTACTGTGGACTTTAATCCCATTGATTAAAGTTTTGTTCTGTTTTGTTTTACTTTTCTAGAGAGAGAGAGAAAGAGAGCATGAGTGGAGGAGAGAGGCAGAGAGGGGAGAGAGAGACAGAGAGAGAGAGAGAGAGAGAGAGAGAGAGAGAGAATCTTACACAGTCTCCACACTCAGCAGAGAGCCTGATGTGGGGCTCGATCTCATGACTCTGGAATCATAACCTGAGCCAAAATCAAGAGTCAGGTGCTCAACCGACTGAGCCAGCCACATGCTCCTCACTGACTAAAGATTTTATTTAGAACTATGGATTCATTAATTTTATAAAATTACATTATGGAAAGATAACAGGGTCCTTTTTAAAAATTTTTATATTTCTGAATTAGTACCTAACACTTGGTAGGTTTTAAATTAATATCTATCAAATTAATAAATTAATCAATACAATCAAAATAATTTCTACTGTTATTTATTTAATTTATTTTTAAATTCTTATTTATTTTTGAGAGAGAGAGAGAGAGAGAGAGAGAGAGAGAGAAAGTGTGAGAGACAAAGTGTGAGTGGGGGAGGGACAGAGAGAGAGTGAAACAGAATCCAAAGCAGGTTCCAGGCTCCAATCCGTCAACATGCAGCCTGATGCAGAGTTCGAAATCAGGGTCCGAGAGATCATGACCTGAGCTGAAGTCAGACACTTAACCGACTCAGCCTCCCAGGTGCACCATCTATTGCATTATCTAAAATTGATTCTTTTTAAAAAAAAATATTGTTAATTAATTAATTAATTTTTTTTAGAGAAAGAGCGAGAGCAAGAGCGAGTGTGCATGCAGTGGAGGGGCAGGAAAAGAGAGGGAGAGAGAGAATCCCAAGCAGTCTCCACACTGTCAGTGGAGCCTGATGTGGGGCTCCAACCTACAAACCATGAGATCATCACCTGAGCCAAAATCAAGAGTTGGATGCTTAACCGATTGAGTCACCCAGGCTCCCTAAAAGTCATTCTTAAATTTTATCAGAAAATAGTAACTAATAAATCAGTAAGGGACACCTTTCCAACAGGGTCTTGCAGAAATCTTCCTGGGAAGAAACTAGGACATGATAAATTAGATATCATGTGTGGGTAGTAAACAAGGTATTTGTAATATAGCAAATGTAGAACTACAAATCAATAAATTTTTAGGGTGAATAGATATATATGTAAAGAGAGTTACCCTAAACACAAGAGGCTGTAAGATGATATGGGGTGGAGGGAGTCAAATATGAAGACCCAATGGAGAAAATCTGTAATGGACAGGAAAGTCTTGACAAAAGCTCTTAATCCATGTTGGGGACTGAAAGGGAAGTAGATCCCACCAATACTCCCCAGAGGAACGAATACGGAAAAGGAGCTTAAAATTTGGGGGTTGTGTTCCCAAAGACTTTTTACCTTGTTGGGCCAAGAATTTATGCAAAAGCACAAGATAGAAGCTCTACAAGAAAATTCCATGAGCTGACTCGAATAGAACACCCAGAATCCAGGAAAGACCCAACCATAGCATGGGGACTCTAGAAACTTGGACAGAAGACCTTGTGCATCCTGGAGAAAGGTGAATGTCTAATTAGAGATCCCACATCAGCCTCGGAATTGACCAAAAAGGTATCCATGGCAGTGGCACTGTGGTAGCAGAAATGGTGCAGTGGTAGCATCAGCGCAGTTGGGAGTCACCAGGAGAAGAAATAATGCCTGTCACGGAACTGGGATCACTGGGACTCAAGCTGAAAACATTGGGACACATTTAATATTCATACTGTATATTGTACGTATTGTAAACAATACTATTGGATAAAGTATGGATGTCCCTTTCCTCACCACCACACCCCAGATCCTTAAGCTGGTATTCTTTTGGGAAACAACCTATGCAGAGTTGTAGTTTGCATCTTGGGGAGCTGTGGATTTCAGCATGACTCTGACAGATACTTGGACACATCTGTTCTTATCATTGTGTTACCTCAATTTTATTGAAGTTCTATATCCAGAGTAATGGCCAGGGTAATGCTTTAGCTAATGCATATCTTTGACTTGTGATCACAATGAGAAAGACACAGTCTACCCTAACTTGTTATCTAGCAATCTATAGAGTTTAGTATTTTGGAAATAATTCTTTTTATTCTTAAGTAAAACTTAGATATGAAAACAAAAGGGAAAAAAATGATATTCCAGAAATTATTTTTACCAAGCACTTCTACTAAGGTATTTATTAATTTACAATCTCTAATAATAACTACCTTTAAAGAGGAAAAGTTAAAATACCTTTATGCTATTAAATATTTAAATATATATATATAAAGCTGGAAAAGAATCTGAAAAATTAGCTAGCCTTTCCTTCTAGCTTTGCCACATTAAAACCATCCCCAACAGATGGTGATTTACCATCTGGTTCATAACCTGCAGAGAAAATGGTTCCAAAGCTTCTGTAAGTTCATGTGTGCAATGTGCAGCAACGCTTTTACTTCCTCTGTTTGTAGAATACTAAATATTTTACTCTACAGATTGCCCTTCTATTTCATAAAGTGTATAATTATACATGTATTTTTATAGTTCAGAAGGCACCACCCCTCATCTCATCAATTTTCTAAGAGTTCTACAAGTTATCCGTTATTGCCATTTTATGTATGAAAGAATTAAAAAATTGAGTGATTTGCCCATGATCCCATAGACTGTAGGTAGCAGAAACAGGATTCCAGTTGAGGTCAACATATTTTAAATCTGTTGGTCTTTACTACAATCAACTTGTTCTGTTTTTCTGTGAACATAGAGCACAATTTGCAGTATGAATTCATTGATCCTGGGACTTGGGCTTATTTTCAAAGGGGCAGTAGACAGAAACTTAGTCTTCCAGTAACCAAGGTAACTATGTCCCATGGGTTTAAGGAATAAATGCACAAAACCAAGACTGAAATCACAAAACCAAAATGGCAAAACTCCTCAAATCTGAAACAGAGACAATTTTGAAATACCCTTGATTTTCTCTATTTATTTACTACATGCTCTCTGTCTCTATTTTCTGTGGATATATAACTTTGGTGAACAAGCTCTTTGCATGCAGTGCACCTTGTTTTCTCTGCTAGCCAAATTGTCTAGTAGCCTTTACTTCTTGTCCAGTAGATTTAATTTGTTGGCCTTTTTTGGCATTCTTTTAGGTTTCTTCTAAATTCCTGGTTTTCCTTGATAATTTATGATTGTGGAGTTCTAAAATAGACAGAGTTCAAATAAAATCTGAGCCACCAGGTTCTAAGTGTACGGTTTACATTCAGGGGATCATCAAGTCAATGCTTTTGGTGATTAGGTTGACCACTATGACCTACATCATTTATCTTGGATGGCATTTTGAATAAAAAACAAGCATTTATTATTTTAAATTACCACAAATCAACTAAAAGATAATGGTACTAATATTAAAAAAGATATGTAATAAATTCTGAATGCAAACATACGCACCAGCATACCCACAGGAAACACTAGACTGAAAGTCAGAGAAAAGCTAAACATTACCCATCAGAAGGCGATAGAAGCACAGACTGAATGGCAGAAGGTGGGGGTGGAGGGTTAATTTGGTGGGAATAAATGATAGATCTTATATACAGCAATCATTCAGCTCTCTGCCTTGTAATACAATTTAAAAGAAAAGCTGTGGGGTGGTTCTGCTGACTTCATTCGGCTTGAACTATCGTAGCAGGAGTCAGAGGGGAGCTTCAAACCCAATCAGAGACCCAGCAGCTGTTAAAATATCTAAAACAATTTCAAGTTAAGATATTCTTACTGGGACACATGGTATGAACTATCAGAATAATTTCTTTCCTCTTTAACATCTGTACCTCCACATGATTAGCAGAAATGGCACATTGAAGTTTTCTCCATCAGAATGAGATGGTCCTAATAATATGTGTTTTCAATTTAATAGTAAACTTCCAATTTAACTACAATATGAAGTTTATAATTGAAAACAACTTCTGATACTCTCACATTACTCGAACTGTACTTATAAGCACAAGTTAATTATAATAAGGTGAATTGAAAATGAAAGATAATCTAATCAACTGATTTTTAAAGGATGAGTTAATCGCAAATTCCCAGAAATACCCTACACACACCAATTATGATAATGCCACCTAAGTACAAAAATATATATACTAGTACACCTATGCTGTTTTTATATGTTTGTCTTATAATTACATTAATGACCTAGGAGTGAGATATTGCCTGAGGGTTAATGACTAGCAGGGAACATACATTTAGCATTAACCCTAAATAAATTCCCTGTACTTCCATAATTATTTCAAAAACCTCACTAACATATATAGACTATAAATAAAACCTCTAATGATCTCTGGCTCAATGTCTGGTCTTCTCTTGAATGTTTCCAACTTTATTAATTATCTGAAAGAATTGTCAAAGGCAAATTATGAAACTTTGTGAACAAAATTCTTTGCAAATATGAGAACTACTACAGGCATGTTGTAAATATTCTTCCAAAACAATGAATATAACATTAGTCAAGGCAAAATGGTGAAGTAGACAAATACCCAACTGAGAAGCAGATAGAAACTAGAAAACTAGAGAATAGTTCTAAGAAAATCACTCAGAATAAAGCACCATAAATATAAGAAAAATGTAAGAGAAGGCTGAGAAAATGTTAACAAAGGTCAAAGAGAATGTATAAAAGGAAAGAACAAAGAAAAGGTAATATTTGATAAGAAAATTGCTGAGAATTTTCTAGGAGTGATCATTGAAAAGTAAAATAAATTACAGAAGGGGGCACCTAGGTGGCTCAGGTAAGGAACTGACTTGATTTCAGCTCTGGTCATGATCTCACTGTTCTGAGATTCAGCATAGGGCTCTGTGCTGACAGTGTGGAGCCTGCTTGGGATTCTATCTCTCCCTCCCTTTCTGTCCCTTTCTTTCTCTTTCTCTCAAAACATATAAATAAACATTTAAAAAGAAAAATTGCAGGAGAACACTGAGTCCTGAGCGACTAAATGGAAACAATCAATATTCAAATACCTGTTGTGAAGTTGGAGAACACCAAAAACAAACAAAAAATTACCTCGGGGCCACAAAGGGAATGTTCCATTGGCTCCACAGAAATGAAAAGTAGAACAATGGCATGCTTTTCACCAATGTAAAAATACCAGAGGACAATGAAAAATACCTTTAATATTTTGAAGCATTAAAGACCAACCTAAAATACTAAACCCAGACAAAACATTAATTAACAATAATGGTAAAATATTCATTTTCATACATAAAAAATTGATATTTTACTAGTCTCATACCCTATCTGAAAGAACTGCTAAAGAAAAATAAAAACAGAGGGGCGCCTGGGTGACTCACTTGGTTGAGCGTCCAACTTTGGCTCAGGTCATGATCTCACGGTTTATGAGTTTGAGCCCCGTGTCAGGCTCTGTGCTGACAGCTCGGAGCCTGGAGCCTGCTTCGGATTCTATCTCCTTCTCTCTCTGCCCCTCCCCACTTGTGCTCTGTCTCTCCAAAATAAATAAATGTAAAAAATAATTTAAAAAAAAGAAAAAGAAAAACAGAAATGAGATGGTATACAAGAAAAAGATAAGCATTTCTAAATGAAATCTGTTACCAAATATTTTTTTAAAAAATGATAATCTGTAGCTTAAAAATATATATTATGGTGTACCTGGAGGAATCAGTAGGTTTAGTGCCCTTCTCTTGATTTTGGCTTAGGCCATGATCAACGGTCTTGAGATCAAGCCCGGGGTACAGCCTGCTTAACATTCTCTCTCCCTCTCCCTCTGCTCCTCCCTTGCTCATGTGCCCAGTCATGCTGTCACACATGCACCCCCCCTCTCTCTCAAAAAAAATTATATATATATATATAAATATATATGTATATATATGTAATATGTACATATATATATATATGATGGTAAGAACACTTAACATAATATCATCCCTCTAAAATTTTGAAGTGCAGAAAATTATATTAACTATGGGCACAATGTTATACAGAAGATCTTTAGAATATATTTACCTTACACAAGCTGAAATTTCACACATTTGGAACGACAATTCCCTATTGCCCTCTTTCCCCTGGTTCTGGCAACTACCATTTTGCTCTCCTTTTTATGAGTTTGACTATTTTATATACTTTATGTAAGTGGTATCATGTGGTATTTGTCCTACAGTGACTGGCTTATCACTTAGTATAATGCTCCCCAGGTTTATCCATGTGTCACAGATTACACATACCAACAGTGCACAAGGGTTCCAATCTCTTACATCGTCACCAACACGGACCTTTTGGTTTTTGATAATTGGCACCCTAAAGGTGTGATGTAACATCTCATATACGTCTTCTTTGGAGAATTATCTATTCAAGTTCTTTGCCCATTTATCTACTCATTACTTTTTAATTTTTTTTACTATTGAATTGTAAAATCTCCTTATATATTTTGAATATTAACTCCTTTTCAGATACATGGTTAGCAAATATTTTCTCCCATTCATCAGGTTGCCTTTTCACTTTGTTGCTTTCTTTGCTTTTTAGTTTAAAGCAGGCATTTTAAAATAAGGTAGAAGAAAAATGCTACTGGAAATGCAGGGTGGATCACGGATTTTTGAAGTAGTGTATTCTACCTCTCTTATGTAGCTCACACATGACAGAGATATAACCACTAAAAGGATAAAATTGAGGGACACCTGGTTGACTCAGTTAAGCAACCAACTCTTAATTTTGCCTTAGGTCATGATCTCATGGCTCATGGGATCAAGCCCCATGTTGAGCTCTGTGCTGACAATACGGAACCTGCTTGGGATTCTCTCTCTGTCTTTCTCTCACTCTCAAAATCAGCAAATAAACTTTTTAAAAATTAAAAAAAAAAAGGATAAAATTGAAAGATACAAGTTTCAAACCAGTAAAGGGGAAAATGACTAATAAAAATATAATTATTCATTCCAACAGATGTTAGAAAACAGGAAATGAAGGAGAAAAACAGTATAATAATCAGTAACTCTCAAAATAAGTAGAAGAAAGTGACAGAAAGAAGCAAAATATAATAATAATAATAATAATAATAATAATAATAGTTAAATACAGTAAGTGATAAAAGGAAGTGCTTTGGAACATGCTTGTGAAGTCATAAATGTTACTGAAGACAGATGATCTTGTTCCATGCTACTTGAAAAGAACAACTATTATCGATGGTCAGCATATTAAGGAAATCAATTATAGCTCAGAATTAAAAGTCATTTCGTAACAGCTGAGGTTTTCTAAAATAAGGAGTCCCTATTGAAAGAAATCTTCAAGCCTGGGTTGGACAAATGGTCCAGAGTGAATGTGGGTTTCATGTGTTTGATCTTAAGAGTTCTTTTTAATGCTAAGCTCCTATAATGATGAGGTTTTTCAGGTGTATTAAGCCAAAAGCTTTTGAACATGGAATATTTTTTCTCAGTTTGAAGCATCATCAAGATAGTACTTTAAAGGTTGGTTTTACCCGTCACGGTGTCCCAAGGCCTTAGTACAGTGTTGTGATACTTAATACAACCTCAATAAATAGTTCCTGAATTGAAGACTGGCAGATTTAATATAGTCCTAGGAAAATAATAAAAAGGTGAAAGGATAAAAAAGTATAGTCTCTGATAGTAGAAATAGGAACCAAGTTATTAAACTATAAAATCTTGTACAGTGGGAAATACAAAGTGCATATAGAAAGTCATAAATACTTTTCAAAACATATAAGAAAAAGAATAATTTTATCTGATGCATTTGGGTATAACCAACTATGATAGAACATGGTTCTAAAGCTGAAAGTATTGTGTCTCAGCAATTATTAACTTTTTTCAAAGAAGGAATTATTAAAATTGATACTTTCCATCTCTAAGGAATTTGTTTAGGAAGTACATATTTTATAAGCAAACTATAGTGATGTCAACAAACTTTTTGAGTTCTCTATCTAGAGAGTAGACTGGAACTTTTGTTTTACATTTTTTTTAATGTTTATTTATTTTGAAAGAGAGAGAGAGAGAGAGAGAGAGAGAGAGAGAAGGTGGGGCAGAGAGAAAGGGAGAGAGATAATCCCAAGCAGGCTCCAAGCTGAGGGCTCAGTCTCACAGACTTTGAGGTCATGACCTGAGCAGAAATTAAGAGTCAGTTTTTCAACCAACTGAGTCACCCAGGAGCCCCTCTTTTAGTTTTCTGTCTAGAAGGGACCAAATGATTTTCATTAAAGGACATATGCCATAACTATATTAAGCAAGATAAACATTCTTCCTGGCAGGATTTGGGTGTGTGATATGGGGTTCTATCCATGTATCTTGCAAAATCATTTTCTGAACTATAAATCATTTTTAAGTTTTACCACAATAAAATAACACAATATTTACCAGAGATGACTTTTGTCACCTAGCCCACAGCATCAGATGAGATGTGTTTTGGGTTTTCATCAGATTTGAATTAGTCACCTTTTCTTTTCCGTTGTGGGGGACAAACATTAAATTGTGGAACCCTCACAACCCTATACCCCTCCCTCTTTTTAAAAAAAAATAATGTTTATTTATTTTTGAGAGAGATAGAGAGACAGAGCACAAGTGGAGGAGGGGCACAGAGAGAGGGAGACAGAATCTGAAGCAGGCTCTAGGCTCTGAGCTGTCAGCACAGAGCCTGACATGAGGGCGAGGCTGGAAACCCATGAACCATGAGATCATGACCTGAGCCGAAGTCAGACACTCAACTGATTGAGCCACCCAGGCGCCCCAATACCCCTCCCTCTTTAGTGGACATGGGAAGAGGACAGCAGTGTATCTCAGTTCTGTGAACGTATAATGATTGTTACTAATCTATTTCATGGGAAACTTCAGTATAGACTTTACCTCAGTTTCAAGCTGCTAAAATCCTACTGGGGTCATTAAAGCCTAAACTTATCTTTCCAATCCGAGGTGTGTCAGTTCTAACAAACTTTAACACTTTTATTTATAAAGTATGCTTTCCCCAGAAAGTATTTAAGACAACTTCTCTCGTTTGCTTGTACTGCAGTATTTTGCAAGCATGCCTGATCAATCTAGTCAGCTGGGGAGTTTGAAAAAAATTCTGATTTGTGGACACATCCCAGGAGATTATGATGTGGCCATTTGGGAGAGACTTAGGAATCTGTTTTTGAGTCTTCCCAAGTGACAAGGTTTAGAAACACAGATTCACTATGTGTCACTCCTTCAGCACTTTCTCTGTGTGCCATATGGTGTTCTGCACCCCTAAAGGAAGTTAACACACTCTGAAAGATGAGCTCATACCCTTGTACCAGGAAGATAAACCCCAGAGCACTGTGACCTTGGCCCAGAAGTTCACAAGAGATCAATGGCAGGATTTGTTTTGGCTTCATTTAGCCAAAATTTATCCAATAATGGTATTGAAAACATCTGTTTTTGTTTTTTTTTTTGAGACAAATATGGATGTAATAAAATAAGTGCTTTATTGCAGATGAAGAACCATGTGGAGATGTGAGAAAGGAAACTTATAGCTTGTAAGGAATAACTGTTACAGCCACAGTAATCACGTGGCTTCAAGTTTGCCAGCTCAAGAGCACTGCAGCCCTGGGGCCGCTTGGTATGGACTTGCCTTGAGAAAGCAGGTCACTTTCGCCTGGTTTTAATATCACTTTTAGATTCATAGCTTTGCTTGCTTAATAACACAACTTACTGCCTAATAGTGGGCCACACATATAGTACACTCTTAAGAGATGCTTCCTGAAGAAAAGGAGGGTGTGAAGAAATAGAAGTTTTAGAAAAACAAAACTAGTAGTTTGCATTAAACATTTAAAAAAATTTTCCCTATTGGTTTTAATTAAGCTCTTGCTGAGTTGTGAACTCCAAGAGATTTTTTTTAAGAAGAAAAAGTATTTTAAAGCCTTCCCACAGGTTTTTCATACTCTTAATGGATAAAATCGGAGTACTGAAGATTATAATGCCCACACTCAAATGATGGCTTATGAAATCAGTCTGCATCTACCTGAGATGTAAAGAAGGTTGTAAGATAAAAATAATGGATTGTGTTCTTAATATGAAGAGCAGAGACAATAGTTCTTTTTGCGAAAAAAAAATTACAGAATTTTTCTTATGGGGAATTGTTTTTATGGTAGAAAAGTATTTAAAGAACATGTGTCTCTCTTCAGAGATCAATTTATTGCAGGTCTATAAACCTTACTCTCTTTCCCTTTAAAATACAGGTTTTTTTTTTTTTTTTTTTAGAAAGTCTCTTATTTACCTCAGGAAGAAACATCAATACTATTACAGAGAAAAAGAGACCTTCTTATTTTCATATGTTGTTTGAAGTTAAAGGTGTTACAATTAACATAGATAGATTACATACCATATTTCAAAATAGAAATTATGATGACCAAAATGGTACATTTATAAGCTAGAACTTAGAAAACTGCTAACGTAGAAATATAATTGGTCTTTTGGTTGGTATCTCACCAGGTAGTAATTAATTATAGAATGGCTCATGCACTGTGTCATTTCTTTTTCCGCCGGATATAAGAATTTTTCAAATGTTTAGTAGCGATTCAGCAGACCACACTATTCTGTCTTTATATACGAAACTGATGTTTTAACATAAGAAATTCCATGTACAGGTTTGCTAATTTTTCCTTGAGAATATTATAATGAAACTGATAAAGTAACATTGTGTTAAAGCAAACCACTGTGTTAAATAAAGGATGGGTGGAGAAGACAATTATGGAAAGATAGATGACAAAGCCTAGAAGATACCTTCCATGATGAAAATACACTATAAAAAATACCTAGAACAAGCTAAATATGATCATAGCTGCCCAATTCCAACATACTAGAATTAGTTTACATATCTTGAAGCTGGAAAGAAATTCAGAGGCATACAGTTTAATAACCAGAGGGGGTTTTGGAATAATTTAAAAACAATTAAGAGAAAACAGTACTTTTCTGCTAAATTGTAAATTACAGATCTCAATTTTTTAGGAAGTGAGTGGCATAATTTAGAAATCTAAGGAGATTAAAACAGTTGAGTAATCAGGCATGAGCAATCAGGTTCTTTGCGGCCTTTCTCTGCCACCGACACACTGAAGGACTGGCCCCATATGATTCTCTTCATCTTGTTCCTGGTCATCTAATCTATCCTCAAGCAGCAAAAATGGATGCAAGCCTTGCCAATCAAAATTAAACAGCGCCTGACCTCCATCTTAACCAAGCATGCAGGAAAATGGTGAGCAGTTTAGAATCAAGTTTTAGGATTTAGGTGAAAATATTTACACATAAAAACTAGGTACAGATTGTGTTTGTCTTCTTTTTTTTAATTTTTTTTTTTCGTTTGCTTGTTTGTTCGTTTTGTTTTTAGTGGGTTAAGTTGCTAGAGGTAGGTCTGCTTAGGCTAGTGCAGAAAACAAATGAATTACCCAGAGAGGCTACGTTCCCAGAAAGCTCAGAGGTTTCCTCAAGCTCTGAGCTAACATCTCAGGCTCAAAGAGAAAGATGGGGAATTGCCTGGTCACTTGGGTGCCTTTTCCCTGCACTTGTCTGAGGGCATGTTTTCCTTTGATAATAGACCCTCGTAAATACAAGTCCTTGAAAGGGTGGGAAGGAGAATACTGTGGCTCCACAAGCTTTGAGAGGCTTTGAAATTCAATGTGATATCCTTTATGTTGGCGAGTGGCTGAAGATCAAGGGCAATCAATCCTGATGCTTTCAAATTTATAGATATTTTGGCTGGAAGGACTGGAAAAGATTTATCTTTCTGGAATAGTTCGTGTCTGTTCTCTCTTCTACTTCATCTCTGGGTCTACATCCTAGTGGAATAGTTGAGAGAGTGTTTGCAGATGGATATCAGCGGCTGAGGCTAATTAGCAGCTATTCAATAATACCTTTTCCAAACAAGCAAAGCAAAACAAAAGGAGGAATTTCTTCATTTTTGGTCTACCAATATTTCTTTTTATTATAACCTTTGCTATTTCATCCCCTGGAGTTACTAATATATACTTCACCCCTATCTTATTATAAAATCATACCACAGAGAATCTAGGTCATATTTGTTATTATTAATACACAGTAAAAATGCCACACATTTTCTTTCTGACCTTTTGGAACTCTCTCTCTCTCTCTGCCATCCTTCCTACCTCTGTTCTGTCTCCTTCAGTCCGACCCAAATAAGGGAAATAAAAGTTTTTCTCTACATTGTTAATATTAATTCATCCTTCTTTTCTAATTCTTTTTTTTTTTAATTTTTTTTTAAGTTTATTTATTTTTGAGACAGAGAGAGACAGAGCATGAACGGGGGAGGGTCAGAGAGAGAGGGAGACACAGAATCGGAAGCAGGCTCCAGGCTCTGAGCAGTCAGCCCAGAGCCCGACGCGGGGCTTGAACTCACAGACCATGAGATCGTGACCTGAGCCGAAGTCGGACGCTCAACGGACTGAGCCACCCAGGTGCCCCTCTTTTCTAATTCTTAAATGATCTTTGACAGTCTTTTCTCTCAAGAGAATGAATGCACACCCATTTCTGGCTGACACAGTCTTAGGCCTTTGCTACTTCATCTTATAAATTATTTCCTTCTACCTAGCAAAAGGAACTTCCTTTGGATGAGCTTTCTCTCAACCTACCTCCCTTTTCTTCTTCTCTCCCCATTTATTCTACCCTCTTTGCATTCATGATTCCCTCCCTCCACCAAATTTTCTTTAAAAAATATCCTCTCAGGGCGCCTAGGTGGCTCAGTTGGTTAAGCATCTGACTTCAGCTCAGGTCATGATCTCATGGTTCGTAGGTTCGAGCCCTGCGTTGGGCTCCGTGCTGACAGCTCAGAGCCTGGAGCCTTCTTCAGATTCTGTGTCTGCCTCTCTCTTCCTCTTCCCTGCTGGCACTCTGTCTCTCTGTCTCTGTCTCTTTCTCTCTCAAAAATAAATAAATATTAAAAAAATTAAAAACCAGGGGTGCCTGGGTGGCTCAGTCGGTTAAGCGTCTGACTTCGGCTGGGGTCATGAGCTCATGGTTCGTGGGTTCGATCTCCACGTCGGGCTCTGTCTGGCAGCTCAGAGCCTGGAGCCTCTTTCAGATTCTGTGTCTCCCTCTCTCTCTCTCTGCCCCTCCCCTGTTCATACTCTGTCTCTGTCTCAAAAAATAAAAAATAAACAGTAAAAAAAATTTTTTTAATAAAAAATTAAAAAACAAATAAAAATACCCTCTCATAGTCTAAATTAGAATTTTATTTATTCTTGTAATTAAAAAAAATGGAAATTAGTACATTTTCAACTTCTTTTAAAATAGATATTCTAATAATAGTCAATAAACTTAATAAATTAAAATATGAAATAACAAAGTCCTTCACTTTCTAGTAGCACTGTTTTGATATTTCATAATAATAATAAATGCATACTATTAGCCCTCAAAATTCATCTTTAAAAAAAATCCAGTGTATCCAAATATATGACTCTATCAGGTGATGTTACACTGACTGATTGGTTAAATGACCTTTGGTAATGTGTAAGTGTATTCATAATTATAAGAAATAATAAAATTGAGGTGTCTGGGTTAGCTCAGTGGATTAAACGTCTGGTTTTTCATTTTGGCTCAGGTCATGATCTCACAATTTGTGGGTTTGAGCCCCACATCAGGCTCCATACTGACAGTGTGGAGCTTCTTGGAATTCTCTCTCTCTCCCACTCTTTCTCCCTCTCTCTCTCTGCCCTTCACACGCTTGTGCACAGGCACGTGTGCACTTGCGCTCTCTCTTGTTCTCTAAATAAATAAATAAATAAATAAACTTAAACTTAAAAAAAAACTGGCATTTAAAAAATAATAAAATAGATCAAATCCAATAGAAAACATATAACCAACCAAACAACACATGAAAGAGAGAAGTAACAATATTCATTTGTATTATCTTTGCATTTATCAATAACTAACGTTTCGGAGGCAAATCAAAATTTTTCCATGAAGTTGAAGATTTGTTTGGGTGACTCATAACAGAGTCATTAGTATTAGGGTAATATATATATATATATATATATATATATATATATAATAATTAAGGAATTTTTTTTATTTTTAAAATGGAAATGAGTACACCAAAAATATAAGCTTATATTTTTTCTTGGTTGCTGTTGATGTGACCAATTGTTAAGATTATACACCAAATTACATAAACTTTGCTTCTAAATATGTGTTGATAAATGAATTCATAGAATACCATAGTTATGAATATTAGAGCTCTAGGAGAAAGACTCAATGAGATAGTATAATAAAGCCATTTAGGTTCTATAAATTCTAGCTAACAGAATAAGTAGTTTGCTTTTGATGGAGAGTATTGCTTTTCTACTAGCCTTCACTCAGTAGAACAAAGAGAAAAAAAATAAGTTGTATAGCTTTAATAGGAAAACTGAAGGTAACAGATCTCACAGTGAACCAGTTGTCCCCATAGTGACTGGGTTGGTGTAGCATATACCAGTTACACATCTTATAAAACTAGTATTTATATTTCGTTCATGTGTTGAAAATTTGGGGTGAGACAGAATTTCAAGTTATCTACCATACTACTAGGAGAATTTCTGCCTAAGACATATGTATTAATATTATATGACTGTTTATGCTCATTTCACAAGTGTAAGATAATCATGTGAATTATATAGCAAATTTGTGTATACATATATGTCAGGTATGGGCTGCTCTCTGTGTTTTCAGTAAGCAAGAGTACTAAATAAGCTATTATGAAAAATTATATCTTGGAGTCATGATGGGTCAGAAGCAATCTATATAGGTTGGCAGAATTTAGAAAATTTTGCTGACTTAATGAATAAGTAGGAACACTAGTACATATCCAGTGTCTTCTGTCATAGAGCAATGACTAATTTCCTGAACAAATTTTCTGGCCTTGACCAAATGGAAAAGGGAAATAAAGTTGGAATTTGATTCCAGAATACTATTTCAATCCCTGACACTTTTTCTTCAATTTAAAGGCAAATTGTACAACTTATAAAGTCTCAATCTCTCAATTTTTCAAATGGACAAGGTAACATTTCCAACCTATCAAAAGAGCTTAGAGAGGTTTAATGAGGTGACATATCTAAAATGTTATCTAGGGGAAAAAAAAAAAATATATATATATATATATATATATATATATATATTTTTTTTTATCTCTGCAGATAATGCCTCAGCTTGACTGGAGAAAAAAAAGATACCACAAGATATCATTGTATTATGATAAAGCAATGAACTACCACCTGCAGGAAATTGGCTTCATGAAAGGCAATGACAAAGAGCACATCAGGATTACATGAAATCAATCAGAGGCAGGCAGGAAGAACACAAGCCAGATGAAGTGGAGTCTTTTATGGCAGGCAGGAGAATATATCAAAGCCAACCTTGCTAATTTCAAAAAGCCCACTCCTTCTCTAGAGGTGAGAACATTACTTCAGACAGCATGCTGGCTCCGCTGGACTTCTGTGAAGATGCTATAACTCCATTTGTGGGTTTCTTAAAGAATGATTTAGGAATGAAAAGGGCCAGCAAACCTGAGCACCGTTAATTTAGTTCACCAGTAGGAGAGAACTGAGTGCACAGCTTTCCACATTTATTTCTCCATCAGGAACTTGTTATTTGCACCAGCTGGACCCTGATTTGTGTATTTTAATTCTGAGCTATACTATTCATTTAAATGCTGCTTTCCAAAGAAACTCCTAAGTAATTTTTTCCTTAAAGAGAGACATTTGTGCAAAGCAAAACAAAATCAAACAATCCAGCTAAAAGTAGACGTTGTCTATCCTTGAGTGGCAAAATGAAAGGTAGGAGGAGGAAGGACGGTCCAAGTGATGGGTGTGATGGATCACAGATCATGAAGAGAGCTCGATGCAGGCAAATATTTTTCATAGGAAGAACAGAGGCTGCAAAAAGATCTGTGTCAGTGCTGGAAACCCATGAGTAGGCTGTAAAGAATTCACGTGTTCCAAGCACTCTGAGAATAAGTGGAAAGAGTATTCTGAGAAGCCTCATGGTGCTTGCTGAATGCTCATGGGCCAAGGACAATGTCATGGGGATTAGGCACATATAAGTAGCTGTACATAATGGGATAGGACTGGGTATAATTGGAAGTCCAATAGACATAAGGATTACTCCTCAGCTTTAAGTGGTTGTAGCCTGTGATGCTGATAGAAAAGCTGAAAGTACTTACCAGCATGATGATATTTTTTCACCTCAGAATGACCAAATCTACTCCTTGAATGTACACCAGAGAGAAAATAAACGAACTAAATACACTTATTGCATTTTTATCGGTGCCTTGTATTTGAACCCTTTCTGACAATATACATACTTTGAATTAATGGACGAATTGACGGAAGTTTGGGGTAAAGATCATTTTAATTAATTCATTTAACTGTAAAAGTTGGACCTCAACGTTTTGTGCTCACAGCTTAGAGCCTGGAGTCTGCCTCAGTTTCTGTGTCTCCCTCTCTCTCTCTGCCCCTCCCCCGCTCATGCACACATGCTCTCTTTCTCTCTCTCGCAAAAATAAATAAACATTAAAAAAAAGAGAGAGGACTAGACTATAACTCACAAATCATCTTTTCTATTGTTTTCAATTTAAGTTCCAAATGGTCTATGAGCTGGGCTGAGGTAGATATTCTCACTTCAAATAATAGTCTTTTCCAAATATGTAAGGGGAAAAGAGCTAATAAATAAATAGCCTCGATTTTATCTTTTCTCCCATGTTTATTTTCTTAAACACTCAGTACCTGTCTGACATATCTATCATGTGTTTTTTAGTAATGTCTTTTAGTAAGTTAGTAAACAGTAAATTATCAAGCAGCAAAATACAATAACACAACTCTACCAGAATGAATATGTATTTCAATATTGTGATTATTTTGGGGTTTGCTTGCTTGTGGCAGTGACAGACTTGCCAACCTATACTAGAGTCATGTTGTCTGTTGGAAAAAAAAGAGCTCCTATTTAGCGGAATTAAATTTAATACTTTTACAAAGCATGATTTTCCTTAGACCACAGCACGGTTTCAAGTGTTCTATCACTCAAATAAACATAAAAGCTGTGGGTGTGGTCTAATGATGAGTTCTCTTTATGTTACAGAGGTAGTCAATGGCACAATAGTACTAAAATCCTGATCCTCCGATTTGAGTTCAAAATTTTTCCTATTTACATAGTTATTTGAGTGCCTGGAATTTTGTTTTCATGAGGAAAGGGAGCAGCACAGTTCCATCACAAAGGCAGCGTGATGGGCTGGACCATAGGCATACTTTACTTCATTGCTTTATTGTGCTTAGTGACACTGAGCTCTTACAAATTGAAGGTTTGTGATAACCCTGAATTGAGAAAAGTCTATCAGTGCCAAATTTCTAACAGCATTTGCTCACTTTGTGTCCCTGTGTCATGTTTTGATTATTCTTGCAATATTTCTAACTTTTTCATTATTATGCATTTATTATGGTGATCCGTGACCCTTGATCTTTGGTGTTGCTATTGTAATTGCTTTGAGATGCTGCAAACTGCACCCGAAGAAGACAGTGAACTTAATCAATAAATGCTGTGTGTGTTCTGACTCCTCCACCGACCAGCCATTCCCTCATATCTCGCCTGCTCCTCAGGCCTCCCTATTCCCTGAGACACAACAATATTGAAATTAGGCCAATTAATAATCCTGTGATGGCCTGCAACAGTTACAGTAAAACGAAGTGGGTTTCCTGTCTCTCACTTTAAATTAAAGATGGAAATAATTAAGCTTAGTGAGGAAGGCATGTTAAAAACTGAGATAGGCCTCCTGTACTGGAGAGCCAAGCTGTGAATGCAAAGGAAAAGTTCTTGAAGGAAATTAAAAGTGTTACTGCAGTGAACACATGAATGAGAAGAAAGTGAAACAGCCTGATTGCTGATATGGAGAAAGTTTATTGGTCCGAATAAAAGAGCAAACCAGTCACAACATTCCCTTCAGCCAAAAGCTAATCCAGAGCAAGGCCCAAATTCTCTTCAGTTCTGTGAAGGCTGAGAGAGGTGAGGAAGTTGCTGAAGAAAGGTCTGAAGAAGCTAGCAGAGATTGGTTCATGAGGTTTAAGAAAGCAAGCCAACTCCATAATACAAGAGTGCAAGGTGAAGCAGCAAGCGCCGATGTGGAAGCTGCAGCGAGTTCTCCAGAAAATCCAGCCAAGATAACCCCTGAAGATGGCTACACTAAACAACAGATTTTCAATGTAAAAGGAACGACCTTCCATTGGAAGGGGATGCCAGCTAGGACTTTCACAGTTAGAGAGGAGGAGTCAATGCCCAGCTTCAAAGCTTCAAAGGACAGGCTGACTCTTTTGTTTGGGACTAATGCAACTGGTGACTTTCTTGAAACCAGTGCTCATTTTCCACTCTGAAAATCCTAGGGCTTTTAAGAATGATGCTAAATCTATTCTTCCTATGCTCTGTAAATGGAATGATAAAGCCTGGATGACAGCACATCTGTTTACAACATGGTTTTCTGAATGTTTTAAGCCCACTGTGGAGACTTACTGCTCAGAAAAAGATTCCTTTTAAAATATAACTGCTCATTGACAATGCACCTGATCACCCAAGAGCTTTGATGGAGATGTACAATGAGATTCATGTTACTTTCATGCCTGCTAACACAAAATCTATCCTGTAGTCCATGGATCAAAGAGTAATTTCTACTTTCAAGTCTTATTATTTAAGAAATCTATTTCATAAGGGTACAGTTTTCATACAAAGTGATTCCTCCGATGAATCTGGGCAAAGTAAATTGAAAACCATCTGGAAATGATTCACCATTCTAGATCCATTAAGAACATTTCTGATTCATAGGGAGAGGTCAAAATATCAACATTAACAAAAGTTTGGAAGAAGTTGATTCCAACCCTCATGGATGACATGGAGAGGTCCAAGACTTCACTGGAGGAAGTAGCCGCAGATGTGGTGGAAATAGCAAGAGAAGTTGAATTAGAAGGGAAGCCTGGAGATGTGATTGAGTTGCCGCCACCTCATGATGAAACTTGAACATAGAAAGAGTTCCTTATGGATGAGCAAAGAGGTTGGTTTCTTGAGACGGAAACTACTCCTGGTGAAGATGCTGTGTAGATTGTTGAAATGGTCACATAGATCTAGAAAATTATATAACCTTAGTTGATAGAGCAGTGGCAGGGTTTGAGAGGATTGACTCCAATTTTGAAAGAGGTTCTACCCTGGGTGAAATGCTAGCAAACAGCATCAATGCTACACAGAAATTGTTCATGAAAGGAAGAGTCAGCCAATGTAGCAAACTTTATTTTTTTCCTGTTTTAAGAAATTGCCACAGTCATGCCAACCTTCAGCAGCCTGCACCCTGATCACTCAACAGCCATCAATATGGAGACAAGATGCTCCGTTGGAAAAAACATAATGCTCACTAAAAGCTTAGATGATGGTTAGCATTTTTTAGTAGTATTTTTAAATTGATGTGTGTCCATTGTTTTTTTTTAGATATAATGCTATTGCACACTTAGTAGGCTACAGTACAGTGTAAACACAATTCTTGTATGCACTGGGAAACCAAAAATATTATTATTTGACTCACTTTATTGTGATATTCACTTTGTTCCAAACCCACAATATCTCTGAAGTTATGCTTATAGTTGATCAAACATTATTCTGGGTGCTTTTGTGAGAGTGTTTTGGATGAAACTAACATTTAAATCGGTAGACTGGGTATAGCATATTGCAGTCCCTAATGTGGCTGAACTTCATCTATCAGTTTAAGCCCGGAATAGAATAAAAAAGCTGACCTTTCCGTAAGAGAGAATTATTCCTGCCTGATGGCCTTTAAACTGGGACATCAGCTTTTGTCTATCTGCAGATTTTAATTGAAATATCAGCTCTTCCTGGTTCTCGACCCCACTGGCTTTTGAACTAAAACTACCATTGACTTTCCTGAGTATCCAGCTTTCCAAGTCACTTGGCAGATCTTGGGAATTTACAGCCTCAATAACCACATTAACTAAGTAACTAACTAACTAACTAACTATATATATATATATAGTTTTATTGTTATATATATATATATATATATATATATATATAAAACAATAATGGAAGAAAATGACATATGGTATATATATCTTTCTTTTTGTTACGGTACTCCAGAGAAACAGAACCAATAAGATATTTTTTATATATAGATATTCTGAACATTGAGATATGTTTTGATGTAAATTTCATTTTTTCCACAAAACATAAGAAGTTACTGTATACAATTTGAATATCTATGTTTGTTTTGTAAATGTACATCTATCAGCATTGCTAGCAGTGATCTGGTCTAGAGACAGAAAATAAATTCCCTTTTTGGAAAAAAATGTGTTTCTGTTACCACAGTGATCAACCCATTTGGGGGAGGATGACTTTGCTATTTTTGTTCTTTGCTATAATATCTAAATGATTATTTTCATAGGTAGTAAAATTTCTCCATGTCGATTAAGTTACATCATTCCCCCCACCCCAAACACTTAATTTTGAGAAACAATATATCTGCCGAGTTCCTGATTAACTCAGTTTTTTTGTTAAATTTTAATTCCAAAAGTATAGTTACTGGGTTCATTCAAACATTTCCGAATGAGTAGCTATGAAAAGAGCAAATTAAAAGTTTAACCTTTTTAAAAAAATTTTTTTTAATGTTTATTTATTTTTGAGAGGGAGAGAGACAGACTGCAAGCGGGGGAGGGTCAGAGAGAGGGAGACACAGAATCTGAAACAGGCTCCAGGCTGTGAGCTGTCAGCACAGAGCCCGACACGGGTCTCCAACCCACAAACCGTGAGATCATGACCTGAGCTGAAGTTGGCTGTCTAACCTACTGCGCCACCCAGGCGCCCCAAAAGTTTATCCTTGTTTAAAATGAAGTTGCCTTCCACAATTAAAAAATGACCAGTAATTTCTTTTTTTTTTTAATTTTTTTTTAATATTTATTTATTTTTGAGACAGAGAGAGACAGAGGATGAACAGGGAAGGGGCAGAGAGAGAGGGAGACACAGAATCTGAAATAGGCTCCAGGCTCTGAGCTGTCAGCACAGAGCCCGACGCGGGGCTCGAACTCACGGACCGTGAGATCATGACCTGAGCTGAAGTCGGACGCCTAACCGACCGAGCCACCCAGGCGCCCCAACCAGTAATTTCTAAGGGCCTTCCCACTCACTGTATATGCCTTTAATAGGGTAAACTTATGAGGAACATCTTGGATTGCCTAAATGATTTCTGCCCAAATCATCTGTCTTCTCAGAAAGGAACGTTGTGGTAAGAATCTGGAAAACACAATGGGAAAGTCACAAACAGAGAAAGTAACAGTAGGTACATAAAACATGAAAAGTGAGCTGAAAAATGGAGGAGTGGAATGACAGAGTTGTTATACAGGTTGCATATGTCAGCTAACACAAAGCTGAAGAGGATTGGTGTTGCAGAAGCCTTAAGAAGATTTATTCTAGATCATTTCTGATGACTAATTTTATGTTTCAGTTTGGCTGGGCTGTGGGGGGCTCAGATATTTGGTCAAACACCAGTCTGTACGTTTGTTTCTGTGAGAGTGTTTTTGGGTAAGATTAACACTTAAGTCAGGGGACTTTTGAGAAAAGCGGGTTGTTCTTCATAGTGTGCGTGGTCCCTATCCAGTAAGTTGAAGGCCGGAACAGAAGAAATCATTGGCCTCCCTCGAGCAAGAGATTTCTCCAGTAGTCTACCTTCAGACTTCACCTGCAACATCAGCTACTCCTACTTCTTCAGCAGACTGAATAAAAACCATGAGCTTCCCGGGTCACCAGCCTACCAGTCTTTGGACTGGAACTGCAGTGTTAGCTTTCCTGGGTCCCAGTCCGCTGGCCCACCCTGCACATTTTGACTTGCCAGTCTCCATAATCCCATGAGCCAATTATTTATAATAAATCCACAGCTAATATAAATTTTAATGATTAAAGATACAATAACCTACCCATAAGATCAAAACAAAGATATCCACTCTTAGCCCTTCTATTCAACATTGTACTGGGGACTCTAGCCTGTTCAGTAGGCAAGGAAAAAGAAATAAAGGCATCCATATTAGAAAAAAAAAGAAATAAGACTGTCTTTATTTGTAGATGTAACGTTTGTCTATATAGACAATGTGATGGAAACTACAAAAAAAGCTACAAACACTAATTTGTACGGGTAGTAAAGTTTGGGGCTACATAATTACTATGTAATAATCAGGAGTATTTCTAAATACTGACAACAGAAATCAGAAATTTAAATTTGAAATGTTGCACACAGTAACATCAAAATGTACAAAATGAGATAAATCTGACATGTGAAAAACTTTTACACTAAAAGCAACAACAAATTTCTGAAAGAAATTATAGAATTGAATAAAGATAGGCCATGCTTGTAGTGCAGAACACTCAATGTTGTAAAGATTTTAATTTTTCCCAATATGTCATATAGATGCAATGTAATCCTAGCCAAATACCCAGGGGGATTGTTTTCAAATATGTGAACAAATATTGTAAAACCTATATGAAGAAAGCCAAAGGTCCTAGCATAGCCAAAACACCTTTGGAAGAGAACAAAATCGAAATAACACTACTTGATTTAAACATTCATTATAAAGCTATAGTAATCAAAACAATGTGACATCAAAGTAAAGACAGACAAATAGACATATGGAAATGGGGATCCAGAAATACATACATGAACAGCTGATTTTCTACAGAGATACAAAAGGAATTCAGTTGAGAAAGAATCTTCTTTTCAACAAATGTCCTAAAGGAATTAGATATCCACATATACTGCATACAAAAATTGGCTCAAAATGTGTCTTAGACCTAAATATAAAACATGAAACTATAAAACTTTAAAATAAAACCATATGAGAAAGACTTAGGACCTTAGCTTCAGCAAAGACTTCTTATATATGACACCAAAGAATAATCTATAAAAGAATTAATTGATAAATTGGCTTCATTGAAAGGAAAAAATGTCTACACTTTGAAACACACTGTTAATAAAGTGAAAATCAAAACCGTAGTGACTGGGAGAAAATATTTGAAAACCATGTATCTGAGGACGAATTGGGATATCAGAATCTATAAAGAACTCTCAAAACTCAAAATTACAAAAACATGCAACCAAAAAAAAGAGGGCAAAGGTAAAGATCCGGGCACTTCACCAAAGAAGTAATATTGACAGAAGAGCATGTGAAACAGTGTATAGCATTATCACTCACTATTTTTTTTAATGTTTATTTATTTCTGAGACAGAGAGACAGAGCTTGAGTGGGGGAGGGGCAGAGAGTGAGGGTGACACAGAATCAGAAGCAGGATACAGGCTCTGAGACATCAGCACAGAGCCTGGCGTGGGGCTCGAACTCAACGAACTGTGAGATCATGACCTGAACCCAAGTCGGTTGCTCAACCGACTGAGCCACCCAGGCGCCCCTATCACTCACTATTAAATGCTAGTAAAACCATAGTGAGATATTATGAGTATCTACTAGAATAGCTAAAAGTAAGAAGACTACCATATCTAGTGTTAGTAAAAGAACGGGACCTTTCATGTAATGCTGGTAAGAAGAGTAAAATGGTACAACCACTTTTGTAAACAATTTGACAGATTCTTAGAATGTTAAATATGCCCCTACCGTATGATCCAGCTGTTGCCTCCTAAGTATTTGCTCAAAAAAATAAAATCATGTGTTCATAAAAAAGACTTGTATGAGAATGCTTAAGCAGTTTTATTTTTATTAGCGAAAAACTGGAAACCCCCAAATACTATCAAAAAGCAAATGGGTACAATAACACTGGAGTATACTACTCATAAATATAAATAAATGAACAATTAATACAACATCATGGATAAATCCAAAATAGTTATGCTAAATAAAAGAAGCAAGATCAAAGGTACACACTTTTTGATTCCATTTATGTAGAGTTCTAGAAAGCGGAAACAGATTTATTATGACAGTAAGTGAATGATAGTACCTGGGCACAGAAGTTGGGGAGGGGTTCATGAGGAGTAGAAGGAAAGGATTACAATCAGATAGGGTTGGAAACTTTTGGGACTGGTGGAAACTGGCATTATCTTCCCAGATACATTCATTTGTCAAAATTTATCAAATTGTACCTTTTAACTATGTGCAGTTTATTTTATGTCAATTATACTTCAGCAGATCTTAAAAACAAAAACAAACAAACACCAAAAACAACAACTACTTTCGTGCCAGCCTAGTTACCAGCAATGAGACCTGGACAAGTTATGTAAATTCTTGGTGTCGGCAAAATGGTATGGCAATTACCTTCTGGGCAATTCACATACAGTGCTAGAACCCTGTAGTTCAAGTTAGGGGCCATCTCAGCGCGTGTTCACATTATCTAAGTTGTATGTACTTAAAGTAATTGAAATATCATACTTCTTTAAGAGCTTTTTTTCCAGGTGTTATAAGGAGAATGCAAAAGGAATTTTATAAAAGACAAGAGACTTACAAAAAAAAGCTTCCTTGAGAAAAATATCCAAAGATACATATTCACATAGAACCACAGACATTATATTTATATAAATATAAAATGCCATAAAGAAATTTAAACTCCTGTAGTTTGGATATGAGTTTTAAAAGTATAGGGGCACCTGGGTGGCTCAGTCTGTTAAGCGTCCAACTTTGACTCAGGTCATGATCTTAAGGTTTGTGGGTTCAAGCCCTGCATAGGGCTCTGTGTTGACAGCTCAGAGCCTGGAGTCTGCTTCAGATTCTCTGTCTCCCTCTTTCTCTGCCCCTTGCCCATTCACAAAATCTCTCTCTCAAAAATTAACTAATTAATTAAAAAAATTAAAAGGCAAAGTATAAGCTAATACATATAAAAGTATCTTTAGAATGATTTGAGAAAACAATTTTCATGAATTCTCTTATAGGCTATTCAACAAAGTAAAAGAACTAGTGATAATGCTGATTTTTCAAAAAGAAATAAATAAAAAGTAGCTCACACTTCCACTGAAATCGTTTGCGTGCATATTTTCGGTGACAGAACTGCAAAAATAAACGATTCTAAATTTTATTTGAAGCAAATATAAAAACAATCTGGATAAAATCCTTTATTATGACCTAATAACAGCCAGTATTTCTGGGCCCTGCCAGTTTTTCATTGCCAGTGTGTAACTTGTACATTTTTTCTTAAGTGTCAGTTTGCAGAAATTTTGTTTTAATTTACACATAACTTGCAGTAATCACGTCATCTTTTCTCCTCCTTCCCCTTCTGCATTCTGCTTTCCATTTTTCTCACTTCAACATCTTCCTTTCTCACAGTATTGTATCTCAGGCTTACTTCTGGAGCCTAGAGCATTTTTTCCCCTTTCTTGTGTAAAAGAAAAGCAAGAGGGACTTTATTTGGTGAATCAGTTATGTTAATTCCATTGTGTGCCTTGATTACAAGAAGATTCCAACAACTCTAAAATGTGCTTTGAACATTCTAAATAATGGGACAGTAATACTGCATTTTCTTTATAAACATCTCCCCATTACTTAATTCAGTTCAATTCCCTGTTCAGCATACTTTTCTTAAGAGTTTTCAACAGGAAAAAAAAAATCATCAGCTGTCTTCTTAGGATATAGAAACACAAAAGAAAGAAAAAAAAAAAGAACTTCTACTTGTCAGTCTGCCTTAACACTGAGCAACACCAATGAAATATTATCCCCACCAAAAATAGATGTCTTAGATTGACAATGGAATGTTGCACTTTATGGGGATTCAGGAGAGTATAACAATTACCACTTGACACTCTTCCCTGAGTATCTATTCTAAAACATCCTGCAGTGAGAAGGTACTGAATTAATCTCTTGGATTATCTAATAAAATGCATAGTGTTAGAACATTTCTTACTAAAATGATTTTCTTTAGGACAAGGAATCTTTCTGTTGTAATGAAAAACCAGATTTCTTTGGAGTATTCCTCTGGGTATTTATTGAGCATTTTCATCTTGTAGAAATGACTTTAGCCCACCATGTGCTAGGCATTTAATATGTGTTTATTAAAATATGAAGAGGAGAATAGGGTGTATTTAATGTAAGGGGTGTTTTGGTTAAACACTAAAGCCTTGGAAACATGAGGTATGTTTCTGATGACCCTCTTCTGCGTGCCACAGAAAACATGAAGATAACAAATACTAATCACCAAAAGGTCATTTTACACTTTTAATTACAATCTATTTCCTGAAAATTTACATACACGTTGGAAGTTTTTATTTCCAGAGCCTAACAAGACAGATAGACGATGTTAGATAGATAGATGGATAGATAGATAATAGATACAATTTTAAACTAAACAGATTTTAACCACAAATAGCAAATACCACGTAATATTTACACTTGGTCAGTTCTCAAGAGCCATTTCTGCATCCAATTTTACTGAGTGGAACTGCTCATCATTCTTTTGGTAAAATGATATTGACATTTAAATAGTTTCTGCAAACTTGAAAAATTATCAAACATGTTTGGTTTTCAAATAACAAGAAAGAATCACCTGTTATCTCCGACTTACAATTTACAAAGTCTTTACAAATAATGCTGGCTAATCAGCACAACAATAGCATGGATGGGAAGTGTGTTGGCAAGGATAATGGAAACACTAAGCCCTGATTGTTCTATTAAAATTGAAGCAATTCATCACTTAGCATCATTAGGAACCGATAACTTGGACTGTGTTAAGAAGACCTTCCAGAGTTTTCAGTGTCTTCCGTCAACATCAAGCACTGGTTAATAAAAATGGTGCATCTGTATCAAAATATAGATATTGGTTTCTGAGGGGGATTAGCAGCTTGTTAATTAGTCACATTTTAAAAATCATTAAAATAATACATCAGGCAAAATTAAATTATAGTGAACAGACCATATGGATTTTTTTCTATTTACTGTATTTCATTATGCCACTGATAAATGGCATATAATTTGTAACACTGTCATTTAATAATTAAAATGACTTTTATTATTTTGTTTACTGGATTCTCATTTCAAGAGACTGTAATTTTGCCTTGTGATTAGTAACAAATCTCACTCCGCAGCGCCTTCTAATAGAACTCAGCATGGACAATTTTCCACGCAGATTCAATCTCTGCCTGAATCACACTAATCTTTTGATTGGGCTCAAGGAAAGGCTTGGATCCCTGTAGAGCTCCTGATGCACTGACTATTCATAAAAATAATAACAAGGTGCCAAGCAGTCAGAAATGTAGCCCTGCACTTGCTCTTTGCCCTTAGTGAAAATCAGGCCACAGGATGAGCCTTGTGGATTCTTCACTGTGACTAGATCTAATGTATTGACAATCTGGGGATCGAAGGGCTTTGGGACATTTGTGCCTTAGGCAGTGGTTGAGAGAACCTTTGAATGGTCATAGCAGTCATGATTCCGTCTTTAAAGGAAACACAGAAGAAGTTTATTTACTCTTCAAGCAAATTAAACACACACACATGTGGGAAATAGCTACAGTACATGGGAAAATGCAGGGGGATTGCATATTCCGTATTTGGAAAAATAATGAGACAGATTTTTTGAGTGTCAATGTTTTTTGATGGTTTAGAAAACTTTTGAAGATATGTTAATACTTACTACTCCCAAAGGAACTATTTAGACCCTATGAAGAATCACCACGCTGGCCTTAAAGCATAAATAATTAGTTTATACAGTAAACCTCTTTATAATTAGGCAAACAAAGTAACTGGTTTTTCTATGTCTGAAATATCAGCTCCTTTTAAATATCAACAGGGAAATAATTTAAGACTAGCATTGTGGACTAAGATTTGTTAGCCCATAGTCAGAAGACCATTAGAACACTAGCCTCTTGTCGGCAAAATAACACAAAGATTGGAAGGAATTATTTACTTTAAGAAAGCTGCATTGCTCATTCAGGCATTTCAACAAGAATAATTTGAGAGGTAAGAAAAATAGTCATGAGGACTATTATTCTGATCACCAATTCCAGCTCCAATGTCAAGGTTTTTTCCCCTCACAGTAACAAATAATTCTGCGACATCAGCTAGGTGTCATACAATTCAACTCAATTCTGACACTATCCAGAAATAGCATCAGATTCCCCTACAAGATTCACTGCAGTCCTGTGAGACTGCTCCCCACTCCCATAATTCAGACAGCAATCACAAGTCCAGGTTGTCACTTGTGCGTCTCACCACCAGCTACAGATGGGAGGTTCTAAATACCCCCTCCATGGGTTTGATTAATTTGATAGAATGGCTCACAGAACTCAGAGAAACATTTTACTTACTAGATTACCATTGTATTATAAGCAGATATAACTCAGGAACAGCCAGATGTTAGAAATACTTAGGGCAAGGGATGGGGAAAGGGGAAGTGGCTTCCTTGCTCTCTGAGTACACCAGGCTCCCAGCACCAACATGCGGTCATCAATTTGGAAGCTCTCTGAACCCTAACCTTCTTGGTTTCGATGGAGGCTTCCTTATGTATGCATGATTGATCAAATCGTGGGCCATTAGTGATTATACTCCATCTCCAGTCCCTCTGCCATCACTGGAGGTCAGGGGTGGGACTAAAGTTTCCAACCCTGTAATCACATGGTCACTTCCCCCCCCCCCCCCCCCCCCCGCCCCCCGCAACCAGCCCCTATCCTCAAGTTACCCAGGAGCTTTCCAAAAGTCATCTCATTAACATAACAAAAGAACCTTTGTGGTTCTCATCACTTAAGAAATCCAAGGGCTTTAGGAGCTCTGTGCCAGAAACAACAGAGCAAAGGCCAAATATATTATTTCTTAATGTAAATCACAATATCAAAGGATGCAAAAGATATGTCCCCAAAATTCAGGGCACTTGGAATTAGTCCAACTTCATGCATAACTGCTTTCACATATTTTTCCAAGTAAATATTCATTTTGGTTTGCAAGTTCATTTTTAAATGCATTTAAACCTCCTGAAAGGGTAAATGGAAGAACCATTTTCATTAATCATAGAGCAGACCTGTGTTTCATAGCCACTTTGTTACTTTTAAGAATGTTCTAAAAAACAGTTGAGTCTTATTCATATGGACAATGATTTTGTTTATTAAACCGTGGGAAAATGACAAGTGTTCAGTAAATTCCTTTGAATGTAAAAAATTCACTTTTTTTTCAATCCTATGATAAGTGTATGGTAATATTTCTTGTCAGTGTTTTATTTTAAGAATAACTTCAAAAATATAGTTATCCAACTACTTTTATAGAGGAAAATGTGATTTTTATTTCTGGGACTATGGCATACTGGATAGCCTAAATGGCAATCTTAAATGAAACAACTGCTTGTTAAAATATTATTTAAAAATATATTTTAGAAACAGAGCAAAATGTAAAGTGAAAATA
The DNA here is from genome assembly GCF_018350195.1 of Panthera tigris. Taxonomy (NCBI): domain Eukaryota; kingdom Metazoa; phylum Chordata; class Mammalia; order Carnivora; family Felidae; genus Panthera; species Panthera tigris. The sequence continues at coordinate 81,861,995 of NC_056664.1, read as the reverse complement.
GTAACTTTGAACAGTAAGCATTTTTTTTTTTTTTTTTGGAACAGTAAGCAGTTTTTAAAGCAGGCTTGTATCTGGAGGGTTGTAGGTGACTCTGGAGATTTTGAATATTTGTGTTAGTGGCTGCATGGGGCATAGAAAACAGAAGATAAAGCCTCAGGCATACCTGTGCTACACTGAAGGGACATTAGAGTGACTTTCCTGAATTGATTTGGTCAGGGTTGGGACTAAGCAAGCAAGACACCTCTCTTAAGGAAGCATTTAGTCTCAGAGCCATTCCAGGACTTTTTAAATTTTGTAACAGGGTTACCTCAACCTTGGCAGATCCTGATCTTGGTCCTAAGTGGAGGGAGAAAATATCTCTCCAAGAGAATATACAAGCTTGTCAACTTACAGGTGTACATTGTGAATCCTTACCAACCATGAAATAAACAATTTCAAGCCTACTTTAATTTAAAATGGTCCTGGGTAGGCAGAGTATCAAGTAATTTTGGAAAAAAATGCACACCTTCTCTAGACAAATTCAACACCAATGCAAGAGAGTCCAAGGAAAACAAGCAACACACAATTAAAGAGGATAAAACATGCAAGACAATAAATCCCCATTAGAGAAAAACAGTAGAAACAGCAAACAGCAGATTCAGACTCTTAAATACCACAGATAACTGGCATTAGCAAACATAAAAGATAAATAAGAAATTTAGGAACTTTAAAGAAATATTTAAAAGCTTGAAAATATAAGCAGGGATCAAAATACTATTAAAAGAACCAAACGGTTTCATTTGAAAAAAAAACTAAATAAAAAATTTAATTTTTTAAATGATAGTATCAATTAAAATATGATGAACACATTAACCAATAGATTACACAGTGAATGAGAACACATATGCAAAATATTCTGCAGAATGCAGTAGAGAGAGATAAACAAAGTGTTTTTTTTAATAAAATAAAGGTTATGAAACATAAGGATAGATTAATACATCCTATACATTAATACATATGAATAATTAAAGTTCTAAAATTGGATCATAGAACTTCAAAGAGACTATTTAAGGTAATTGGCAAGGAAGTTTTTGGAATTTTTAGTAGCAAATTCAAAACAAAAAAAATTCAAAAAATCTATCAGTATAATAATAAAAAATGCACACTGTACATTGCACATTAATGAAAATGTACAACATCAATAAAGTGAAAACTATCTTAAAAATACATAAATGAGAATAAACCACGCAGAGAAACACCATCAGGTTAGTAGTAACTTGGAAATAATGAAAGAAGAAGATTGAAACAGTGAAATTTCTTCTGAAATACACTAAGTGAAAATAATTTCAACCCAGGATTCTATACCCAATAAAATTATCTTTCAATAACAAGAGTAGAATAATTTTCAGATAAGTAAAGAATGAAATGTTTTTGTAAGCACGTTCTTGCTTGAAAATGCTTGAATGTGTGAAATGTTTGTTAAAGCAAATTCTAAACCATGTAATTTAGGTAGAAGAAAATGGGTTGTTTTTTTTTTTTTGTAATGTTTATGTTTGACAGAGAGAGAGAGAAAGACAGAGCGTGAGCAGGGGAGGGGCAAAGAAAGAGGGCGACACAGAATATGGAGCAGGATCTAGGCTCCGAGCTGTCAGCACAGAGCCCAAAACGGGTCTCCAACCCAGGAACTGTGAGATCATGACCTGAGATGAAGTTCGATGCTCAGCCGACTGAGTCACCCAGGCACCCTGGAAATGGTTTTTGATGGATAGTTTTAAAACTATCTTTAACTTAATTAGTAACCAGATGAAACTCTACCAAAATAAGGTATCATTTCACAACCACTAAACTGGCAAATACCTAATACTGGTGAAAATCTAAAACAAAATAAATCATACCTATATCTAGCAAGAGCATGTGGTTCATGCACTCTGTGAACGCCATTACCTAGAAATTTTGCCATTTCTATAAACTAGTGAAATTCTTGCACATGTGTTCTGGATATATACACACTCATATACATGCATACTTATATGCATCTATGTTCCTAACAGCATTGTTCACAATTGCAAAATAATGGAAATCGCCCAATAGTCCATCTAGAATACAATGGATATAGGTCCATACAATGGAATATTAGAAAGCAATGAAGATAAATGAAGTACAACTGCATACATCAACGTGTCTAATCTCCAAAGCTGATAATGAGTAAATGGCAAGACATAGGTGAATGAATGAAAAATAATTCCATTGTATAAATTTCAAAAAATTGGCAAAAGTAAACAATCAAAAAGCAAAAGTATCATCTAGAACTACATAGTCTACAGATCTATAAAGAGTAAGGGAGAGATTAACATGAAGGTCTGGACAGTGGTTATCTATTAGGGAATGAGTACAGTAGTTGGGAAAGAGAAAGATGTAATTGTTTAAGCACACATGGGGATTCCAAGTACTAGTAATCTCCAATGCTTAAGCCAGGTTGTGGGTGCCTATCCATGCTTATTCCAAATTCCTTTAAGCCTACATATATGTGTTATGTAGAATTTTGTATAATAATGCATTTCAAAACAACTATAAAAATTGTGTGGAAGAATACATTCTTACCTAAGGGAAAATTCCACATTTTTGTTCCACATTTCACTTGACTAGAAAAGTCAAAATTCAAAAGCTGAGTGAAAACAGTCTTACTTACTTGTAAACAAAATCAAGCAACATCAGCTGCCAAAGAATTTGTTCCGTAGGATTTATTACCTACAAAAAAAAAGAGGAAGCAGGGGAGAAAAGCCCATTAAGTTAAACCCTAACTCTAATGACATCATACGTTCTGAGGTGATATTGAATTAAAATGGCTGCTTGGAAGTCTCAAATCAAATCAAGCAGCTGGTTTGGAAACCTCTTCAAGCCCTTCCCAGTTTGGAAGGTACTCACCGTCCCACCAAATTAGCCTCTGGTTATAGCAGACCAACTCCTTAGTACATTACTAGGAGGTGCTAAAGTTGGGGAAAATTAGTATCAGAAAAACAACATACACTCTAATAATAAAATTGTTGTTGTTAAGTCCAAAATAGATTATTTGTTAGATGAAATAACTTGGCCAAAAAACTATGGAAACTAGATATCTTAAATCTCTTGGAGGCAATACAGCATAGTAGTTGTGAGACTTGAAATTAAACTAATTGTACTCAATGCCCAGCCCTATTACTTACTAGCCATATATCTTTAGGAAAGCCATTTAATTTTTAGGTTCATTAATTTTAAGGATTATAAGAGATAATGTAGGTAAGATCAGCATGGTAGTACCTGACACATAAAATCGTTCAATGAATGGTTAACTATTTGTTTATGTATTTCTTTCCTTTCATTATCTTCCTGGGATAACAGGAGCAATTTCTCCTCTAGGGATAAACCATCCACCTATTAATGAGAATATGTTTAATTTGTAAGTTTTTTTTTTTAATCTAATGTTCAGTGGACACTAATAACACAGAAAAATCAACATTCTGAGGGAGTGGGGGCACCAATTTACAGCAGATGCTGCAAACTGTTTAGGAATTGAATTTATCACGTTTGGCTTAGATCTTACGGTGTTTTAAAAATTCAGCTTACCTTTAAATATTGAAATATTTTATATGCTTTCTTAAAATAGGTAGGTTTATTTTTCTCTTTTAAATGTCGAAGGACTGGCTATAATATGTCCTCTCGTTTTCTAAATGACAATAATGGGCTAAAACTGAGTAGCAACTACACCTTTTAGCTGCCTACAGTTCACCAGATGCACCATCACACCTTCCTGCCTCTCTCAGGGTCTTCATCTGCTCTTACCAGTGGGCATCTGTCCCTGGTCCCAAGAATGACTTGGATTTAAAGCCTGGGGCATTGGGAAGAACCAGCAAAGACAGGCTGGGTTCACTCTGAAGGAGAAGCCTTCGACGATAAGAAGTTAACATTAAAATAAACGTGCCCCCAATAGGAAAAATATAATATTTGTAGAGTTCAGAAGATAAAACAAAAAAAATTTCAAAAATTAATATTTTCTTAGGTCCCTAGATGTAATATAACCACTACTTTCCTCATTCTTCATAAGCCTTCCTCTTAAGCAGTGGCATTACAGATAACATTTTAAATCTTAATTTAAAAAAAAAAGTTATCCCAATTTATTTTTCTAATAGCTGTCAACACTAATTACTATTTATAGTACTGAATTGTGTTATCTACAAATTTTCATTACAAATGTAGATAGTTCACTCTCATGTCAAGTTAGTAGATGTGTATGTACTTGCTTCAAATCTAAGTGCCACTTGTGATCCAACATGCTTCCCACTTTACAAACCCACTTGTTACCCGGTTTGTTTCATCTCAGTGAGAAATTTCTGTTTTATTAGTTGCTCAGGCTAAATTCCTTGGTCCTATCCCTGTGTCCTCTCCTCCTCTCACACTCTACACAAACCCATCAGATCTGTTTTTGATCTGAACATAACAATGTCTAGCAACCTTCACTCCTTCCAGCTTACTCCAAGCCATTAGCACCTCAAACCTGCAAACCTGAAATAGTGTAATGACCTAGCTGGTCACCCATCATTCAATCTTGCCCCACTAAAGGCTGTTTTACAAGCAGTAGTTACATTGTATCCTTTCCACCCCAAATTGTCTAATGGCTTCTTGTCCATGTACCAAAAAGCTGACCTTGGCCCCCTTCCTGTCCTTCTTCTCAACCCTCATTTTTGATAGCTCTTCTCTCCCTTCATTCACTGGACTCTCACACACTGGTCTCACACACTTCCTCTCAACAACAGAAACTGTCCTGTTCCAGGGCCTTTGCCCATGAGGGTGTCAAGGAACTATTCGAGCCTTCCAGCTTCCCTCAGTTCTGTGCCCAGAGGTCACCTCTTCAGAGAAGCTGTTCCTGACATCCTTATAACATCCTTAGTCTGTTTCTGAAGTGTGGGCACCTTGCCCACATTGTTACCCTAAATCCTGCTTTCTGCCTTTTCACCATGCTTATCACTAACTAACATGTTCAATCAATTCTACATGTTTTTATTTTTATTGTCATCACCTTCCATTGCAAAGTAAATTTCATGTAGATGTGGTCTTTGTTTTGTCAATTTTTAAACTCTGAGTCCCCTACACTGTGCCTCATGGATATCTGAGGTGCAATGAATTATTTGACAAGAGAATAAGCAAAAATATAATGGAGCTAGAAAGGGAAAATTGTTTATATTTCACACATAGTAACTACTATAGGAAATACTATTGCGGATTTCTAAATGCCCTTTTTGTCAATAATTCAGTAGATACTAAAGTGAAAAGAAAAGTATACATCTTAATTTAAGCTAAGCTAAATTTAAACGAGACTGATATCTTGATTTTAAAAATATGATGCATGATGGGGCACCTGGGTGGCTCAATTGGTTGAGTGTCCGACTTCGGCTCAGGTCACGATCTCATGAGCTCATGGTTCCTTAAGTTTGAGCCCCTCATCGAGCTTGCTATTATCAGCACAGAGTGATCCTCTGTCCCCATCTCTCTCTGCCTATCCTCTGCTTGTGCTGTCTGTCTCCAATAAATAAATAAACAAATAAATAAATAACTATATAAATAAATAAAATAAAACAAATGAATAAAAATATGCTGCATGAAGTGATTAATGTTGAGGAGTTTCATTTGTGGGACCATGTGTTTTTTTTTTTTTTAATGTTCATTTATTTATTTTTGACGGGAAGAGAGAGAGAGAGAGAGCGAGCATGTGTTAGCAGGGGAGGGGCAAAGAAAAAGGGAGAGAGAATTCTAGGCAGGCTCCATGCTGTCAGCATAGAGCCCAACATGTGGCTTGATCCCACAAACCATGAGATCATGACCTCAAGTGAAATCAAGAGTCTGATGCCTAACTGACTGGGCGCCCAGGCGCCCCTCCTGTGGGTCCATGTGATTTTAAAAAAAGAGAGAAGCCGTTGACCAGAATGCTAGCTTCTGTTCTCTACTGGAGTTTGCTTGCCATTCCATTTAGATGAAAACCGAGAAAGTCAAGTTAAGATTAGTGACTTCACATAAATTTGAGTGTGATTTAGCCACCTTTCCATCTAATGAAATGAATTGTACCTGGTGGAAGGAAGGGTGTTTGGCATTTAAGTGAAGGGAATTTGAGGAGGGGGACAGTGTGGCTCAGTTCCCTTTAGCCGCTTCAAGCAGAGGTTCCCTGGTGTACCTTGAATACACCTCCCACTCAGTCACCAGGCTCAGATCTCTGATCCAAGCAGGCCTTCCAGTTTCCTTATCAGGGGAATTTCAAGTTGAGCTAAGGTATTCCAGTTTATTCTGTGTCGGCTTCTTGAAAGGAGAAGTAAATTGAAAACAGTAGAGTGATTATCTCCTGCTTGTCATGGAGAATGAGAAGCAGAGGAATTTGTTTCATGGGAAGAAAGGAAAATAAAGCACATAAGAAAGAGATCAAGAAATGAAAAATAAAGAAAACAAATGATTGCCTATTGTCCTGATGATATTATCCCATTCCTGCTAAGTGTCTGGACCACATTTCTGTACTTATGTTCTCGGAGAGACACTTGTAGCTTCATAATTTTTAAAAATGACATCTTCTAAATTTTATTCACTTGTTTGTCTTGCTTAGGCTACTGCCACTGGTTTACCATTTGGAATTTTTTTTTGTTAGTGTGTGGGAATCCAAATGAACACCAATCTCCGTTTACCAAATCTTCCTTTAACCAACAATGTATACCTTAATAATTAATTTAAAATAATCGGATTATCTGCTTGCCAAATCCTCCACTGTATAGAAAACTGGAAGAATAAAATATACTGTTTTCCAAAAAAATTACTGGTTAGAGATATTCTACCTACCCATCTAGAAGTTTGACTAGCAGAGAAAAGTCATTTTTGAGTTTCAAATGAAAGGTACAGATAATGAGTGCAAAAAAAAAAAAGGGGGGTGCTCTGGGTTTATATACAAGTGTTATTTGCATCCATAATCACACTTTTTTTCACTGTGCCACAGACAGAAAGTTGAACATATAAGCTATAAGGTTCAAATTCCCTGGAAGTACATTTTGGACATTGTGGATGAAGAGTACCTACATGTTAACATAATTTACTCTGGTTGAAAAGCCAACATTTAGACTGGACAAAAAACAAAAAACAAAAAACAGCATAAAAACTGCTGTCCTGCACAACATCCAACATTTCCAAAAAACCACAACATATGCGGTGTGGCTCAGGACTTGTCACAAACATTAGGATTACCAAAATGTTTTCATTTCCATTTTTTTTTTCTTTCAGGATCCAGTTTTAGTGTAAAAATTGTTAAATTTGTTCCCAATTACTTAAACTGTCCTCTGAAGGAAAATGATCCTGCTTCCTGAGATTATGTAGCCAGAAATTAGCCTTATAGAACATATCAAGCCTCTTCTTAACTGCTTCACAATCTAAAAAGTAAAGACAAAAGAAATATCAACTGTCTTCCCTATCCCATGAAATGAATATTATTTGACTCCAGAAGTGAAAGATTACTTATTTTATACCTAATTAACAAGATCCACATATATCTAATACATAAAGCAATTTGACAGTTTTTACATTATTCGAGTTACATATCCCTGTCTGCTATAAGCAACAAATAAAACAACTGATATTCACAAAATATATAACAGCATTACACATAAACAGGCAGCGATGCTCAGATATGTATTTCTTAGTTCTTCTTAGCAGTAATCTATAGTTCTGGAATGGGGACAGTGTACTGATCTAACACGCAGTGTCTGTGTCATGTGACTCTGTGGCTTCATTTGCAATCACCGCTTCTCCGAAGGGCTATACAGTTACATCATCCCTGGGGAGTCTAGAATAATACGGTATTCTTGTACGGAAATGAGGGGACTTGAAGAGCTTATGCGAGAGCCCCATGGAGCTGAGAGTCTTTGAACAAGTACCATTACTCCATAGGGATTCTAAGACTGTAGCGATAGCCAGCACTTGTATATTATTTTTTTAAAGTGAGGTCACAGAGATTAGGCTGGAGTCTTAATCAGTAACAAGCGAAAAGCTCTATAAAAGTTATAGCTGTTAACAAATCATTTTGGCAAAGAAATTATCTTATCTTCTAAACGTTGTATCATCTGGCCTAAAGATGATCCATTGTGGAAGTTTCCACTCTGCACTCTTGGAACCAAGATTGTGTCCACAGCTGCCCAGGTGGTGGGAATTTTAAGTCTATTTTCCTTAAGCACCACTTCCATGTCTGTGCCTTCCTCTTTATTCTGTATAGTTGAGGAAGTCCTCAAACCAAGGGATTAGGACTCTTCCAAATCTCTAGGCCCTCCTTGGACAGCAGGTTTCCCCAAAGCTTAAGCAGACTCTGGGGATCCTGGATCCAGGGGAGAACTGAAGTTTTGACATGGGTCTGGCCAACACACATTCAACAAACCTTAGAAAATCCGTGATTCATCAGTGACTTAGTTCATTAGGGACAAGAAGATCAAACAGCTTTTGGTGACGTTTCCAAAATTTAAAGAACCATAATCCCTCAAACTGAGAAATAACGTCGACTGCCTACACCTCATCGTGATCTGTATCCATCTGCCAAGTGTTGAAACCAGCTGTCCAGAGCAAGGAGGGGGAGGAGGTTGTGTATGCAAGGTGCCGCGTTCTTCCAGGGACGCCAGTCCTCCCAGAGCCAAAGTTAGCCCCTGCAGCCATGATGGCAGGAAGCCACAGTGCTGGGATGACAGCTGCAGCAACATAAAGTGTCTGATTGCACTCCCGGATGAACAGTGCTTCCTTGTTCTTAATGACACCAGATGGTACAGCCCACCCGGGGACACTCAGGATGCTGGGTTTGCACGTGTGGTGACCTTATGAGGAAAACTGGGAGAAGAGAGAAGACAGAGTGCTCTGGAGAGCCTGGAAGGGAGCGTTTGTGGTGGGCAAAGGGAAAGGTGGGTTTTCCCAATTATGGAGATGAGATTCTAACCGAAGTTTTCTTTCTTCAGTTTTGGACTTCTTTCAACGCTACCACCACATGGTTCATTTGTTTATTAGTACAAAGTTTGGAAGCAATTAAAATACGGATTACTGCAAGGGATAGTGAACACAATGAACAGATACACAGACAGGCAGGTATCGTACATACATCCTCTTTAAGAAAATTGGGAAATTCTCAAGGTAAAAAATATTGTATGGAAGAGATTCCTTTTAAAAAGAAAATTCTAAATCTGTGCTACAAAAATCTAGCACATGGAACTATTATTCAGTGAAGTATGTAGTTTCTTTCTTTCTTTCTTTTTTTTTTTTTTTTTTTCCTCTCTCTCTTTTAAACTGTTTGGCTCCTCATTCTTCCCCAGAGCATTTCATCAAAAAGTTTTAAGGGGCGGGGGAGCACCAAACAAATTAATAATACAATGTTTTCCAACATTTGGGCGCATGGGAATTTCAAAACCTGTCTGGGAGTTAATCCACTCTATACCAGATGGTTTGATGATTAAGTTTGTCTTTGAATTCCCCTTTTAAACCTACGAGTGACTAAAAAGACAATGTACGTGATCATTGCTTATGAAAGTTCAATGAGAAAGAAGTTACTCACCAGCCACTTTCCCCACCATGTCTCATTGTGAAATGACAGTTCTCTAACAACCCTAAGGCAGTCCTCCTGCACTTTCCATTTGGCAATGCTTGTTACTAGATTAAAGATGTGAAATGGAATGATAAAAAAAAAATGCCACATTTTAAAATGTCTGGTGGATAAGGGACCCAATAATACAATTTTTCACCTTTATAGTAGCATTCATGTTGTGGGTGCTTGATGAATTTATGTTAGGAGTGTTGACCCTTACTTCACTACCATACCTCCTATCTACCCCATGGTAGACATTTTTATAAATGACTAACGTTGTGGAGAAACACATCAGGAAACACGAAAGTGCTAACAAGCATGGAGATTTTTTTTAAGTCCTCATTGGCTTCTGGTTGGCCAAACTCTAATTGGAATATTGTGGAGAGAAAAAGGGAGAAAAGCCATATTTTACACTACTGTACTGGGGAATAATCTTTACTTAGAATTTAATCTTCTGTCATAATATATTATGAAAGCACACACATGGATGGCTTCATAATTATAGCATTCAGAGCTTTAAATGCTACACTGAAGATTGCAAATCTACTTTCATTATAACCACTTGTTTTCGATCACTGATAACATTTGAAAAATTGTCCTTGGGACTAAAATTCTCACAATCTAACAGATAAAGGAAGGTGTGATGAATTGATGTGTCAGAGTGGAAGTAAAGGAGTAGAAGAAGTTGAGGGGTGAATGTTACTTTGTTAATAATAGTATCCTTATTGGATATGATCCCTTACCCTCTATGGCTCTATCTGAAAACCTTCAATGCAGGCTTTGACCATCCAATGACAGCATCAAGCCCATCATCTGAATAATTCATGAACCTAGTCTGCTCTTAAGAAGACAGGTGCAATTTTCTACTGAACGATATGAATTGTTTGTTGTCTAAGCAGTATAAATGTATCAGATCATTTTTAATCTTCCACTCCAGTTTCTCAATTGTCATTTAAATGGTAAAAGTCAAGTAATTATAAGCTTGAATAAAAAAAATACTTGAAACTTTTATGGCAATACATGTTGTCATCTGTGATGTAACTTTTAATTTTAATATTCTATTCCTCTGACTTGAAGAATTCAAGGGATGATTATTAGAATGTAGCACACGTTTTAATGATCAGCATATGGATGAATGAAAAATGGCTTTAAACGGCATTAGAAAAGATGTAAAATGTAAGGATGTAATGTGAAATACTGGAAAAGGATACACATAGAGTAACGGTTTAGTTTATAAAACCTTTGAAATTTTTTTTCAATAATTTCTCAATCTTCCTAGAATATCTCTGAGTGGAAAAGAGTAACAAAACATATTTCAATTTTATGGAAAAAATACAATATAATTATAATATAGCCAATGCAACTTGAATAAAATTCCACTGATTTCAGGTAGACTTAGGAATGTAATTAAAATCACCTTCTACACTTAAAATAGGTAGAAAACTTGGGTAGTCTTGGAAATACCAGTCTACATAATTTTAGGGAAAATGTACATTTCTCCAAACAAATTCTAGACATAGTTGTTCTTTCCACTCTAGTTCGAAAAGGTATATATAGAGGTTTTCTCTGATATATATATATATATATATATACACACATATACACATATATATACATATATATACATATATATATATATTTCAATTGTTATTAGAATAATTAAGACTAATATCTTAGTCTGTTCAGGCTGCTATAATAAAATACCTCATTCAGGGTGGCTCTCTGGGGCCTCTTTTATTAGGGCACTAATCCCATTCATGAGGGCACCACATGCATGAGCTAATCATCTCCCAAAGTCACTATCTCCTCATACCACCACCTTGGGCATTAGGTTTTCAACATATGAATGTTGGAGGTTCACAAATATTTAATCTGTAGCAACTAATGTGTGTTCCTACAACATTTAATATCTGGTGCAATTTAATACTTGAAAGTCTTTTTATCATATTGAAGAGATGATTTGTTGCATACGTATTGTGTATTTAAATCTTGGGAACTTTCAACATCTTGGTAAAAAACACGTCCAACACAGCCATCTCAAAATCTTTCACTTTCAAATTCTAACTCAATTAATCTCCACTGAACTTCTATTACCCACTCCTGTTGACAATTTCCTCAACATTATCATCATCTGGAAATACTCTTCATCTGAAATATTAAATGCCATATATTCCATGCTTTCACCAGAATTTTTTAGCCTTCAATTCCTTATTACCACAGCCCCTCTTCTGCTTAAAGAAGCTCTTCAGTCCTTCAACTCTGTTTATTTGTTTTTCCCTCTCAATCTATCATTTCTCGCTTGGCTATCATCCATCTTCAAACTAAAACATACAATGCATTCACATAACCTCTTTCCTGCCAGTATCCTTAACTCCTTTGCCTCCTTGATTGCTTACCACACTGGAGTAAGCCTTCAAGTCAGGGTCTAGAACAATTTAACCATCCACCTTCCCCACCCCTGCAGCTGGACTGCACAATGTTATGTCATGAAATTTCATTATCTGTCAAGCTGTCACTAGCAATATGGAATCCATGATCCCAGCAGGGTCCTCATTAACTCTGAGCTCTTTAGACCTCACACTGGGCAGTTTCATCTCTCATTCCCCAGAGAAACTATTCCAAACATTTATCATTTCTCCATCACCAAATTATTCCAATAATTTCTATCCTTTACTTCTTCCCTATGGCTTAGCACTTGTTCTTATCTTCAGCAGTGTTAAGAAAATTTAGGCTGTTGGAGATATATAAAATTAAAAAACGATAAAGTATTACCCACTCAATAATATCCATACTTTTTTCTTAGGAGTCTCAGAGAAAAAGAAGTCACAGGTGATTCTTAGATGTGGGAGCCAAAGGGTGATGCTTAGATGTGGGCTAAATGTCATCTTTCTGGTCTCTTATAGGCCTTGTTTTATCATATTTTCACTTGTGTAATTTCAATTCCTTTTTCTCAAGTCAGTATTAGTTCCTTTTCCCTCAGTGTATTAATAGATAAGCATTTCTATTATTTCTATTATTTCCATTAATTTCTGATTTTTAAAATGAAGCTCTCTGAGTACTTCCCATTTACTACCTCAGCACACATTTGTCTTGCACTCAGGAATATCTGGTCATTCCAGTGGCACTCCTCATGCTAGAGTCATCAGTAACAAGCCAAAGCCAGTGGATATTTTCTACTCTTTCTCTTAGTTAACTCCCTGTGACTTTAACTACTCTTTCTCAAAGATCTTTCCTTGCTGTAAGTGTTGAAGCCAGTCATTTCTGACCCCATGTTTTGTTCTATGATTACTACTTCAAAGTTTATGTGCCCTTAGAATCCTCTTTTAATGCCTATATGTTCAAAGTCAGTGTCTCTCAGGATTCTGTACTTGACTGTCCTGACTACATCATATATTCACTAAAAGTGATCTTCATTAGTATGGCTTTTAACTTCCACCAATATTCTGTAAGCATCAAATGTATATCTTAAAATAAGATCTGGTCTCCAGACTCATAAATCCTATGGCTTTTTCACTGAAATACTCCCAGACACTTCAAGCTCTAAATGACAAAACTTACTAAGATAAAAACTAAGCTCTTTCCATCCTCCTACTCTTATAATTACCCTCAACACATCGATATATGCTCTTCTTTTTTAATCCTTTTATTTATCAAAAATGATGGCACTAGAGACCTTTAAGTGAGAAGTATCCTTAGATGCTTCATTTGTATTCCCAGCTTCAGATTAAGTGTGTCATCTTTTAATATGAAATACATTTCTTATTTTTTGATAAATAACTGCTACTTCCTTTTTTAGCATTTAGCATCTCTTACCTTAACTACTGAAATAACATTATACTTCATCTCTTATCTTTTTTTTTAACTTTTTTTTTTAATGTTTATTTATTATTGAGAGACAGAGAGAGACAGAGCATGAGCATGGCGCGGGGGGTGGGGGGCGCGGGCAGAGAGAGGAGGAGACACAGAATCTGAAACAGGCTCAAGGTTCTGAGTGTTAGCACAGACCCCAATGCGGGGCTCGAACCCACAAACGAGATCATGACCTGAGCTGAAGTCTGATGCTCAACCGACTGAGCCACCCAGGTGCCCCACCTCATCTCTTATCTTTGAATCTTTTCTTCAAGTCCATTTTCCACATGACCAAGAGAGTTAACTTTTCTTTTTATTTCATTAAAAGAAAAGTCACCTAAATTAGGAAAGTGACTATGGCAATTTCAATTTTAGTCTTCTGATAATCACCATAAATGTTAACAAAAAATGTATATACCTGCTTACTGATTTATCATTTTAAGCTATAAATATTAGTTTTCTACTTTTATAAATGAAAAAGTTAGCAAAATCATACTACTTAATTTCTTTTCTCACATTCCACTCCTAATTTTTCTATTGTATTATTATTTTCGGTTCTTCATTGTATTGTCTTTAAACATGAAAATAAGATGCTTATTCTTTAATTTATTGATTCATTATGCTTTAGTTACTTTAACTTGTGAGTCTCTGGTTAAAGTCCCTGCTGTGAGTCAGATGGAAATTGGCATGCCTGCACTTTTACCTCCGTTTTTCCTTATATTTTTCTCACCTTCGTTGGTATACCATTTTTTTCTTAACATTCTCAGAGCTCTCCATATTTGATTTCTTTTCTATGACTGTCATCCCTTATTTTATGCTTTTTCTCTTGGGTCCTTCTAAAATAATGGATAGTAAACAGTATGTGATGTATTATCGCATACACTACCTCAAGTAATATTTTGCACAAAGTGAAGTAAATGTAATCCCATGAACCCAAGATCGTGCTACTTAAAAAGAATGTTTTTAGACATCAGGTTCTAACATATATTTTTTAAGTCTACCCCACCCATTACTCAAAACTATGTCGTTTTTGTGTTGCATAAAGCTGTACTCGTGTACAGATTTTTGTTAATCTTCAAGTTTAAACTGTCTTTCTTCTTATTACTAAAATCTTCCAGACTATTAATTATACTATTTGTATAACTAAACATATTTTCTTCTTGAAGACATTTTTCATGGACTCCTCTACTTCCTGCTGTAATTGATATCAAATGCATTTTATGTAAATAGTGGAGTTAATTCACTGGTATTTTTTTCTTTGGCATTTCAGAATTATTTTTATTGTTTCCTGAATATAGATTATTTTTTTCTTTGATTTTTGTTGTTTCTATTGGTATTTTGGCATAGTTCTTTCTCATGAGCATTCTCTAAAAAAAGAAAACGCGAAACAAAACTCTGGGTACTTTCTTGTATACAATTTTGTGATGTCACACTAGATTAACAGGTATGTGTCCTAGAAAACAGAGCCTGAGGCAAGACTTAAGTGCAAATGCATCCCAGGCAGCAAGAATGAAGTAAGGAGGAATGAAAAGCAAATCTATATGCATCATAACTAGCAGCAAAAGCTTTGCATGTGCATCAAACTATGACCCAAAACAGATCACTGGAAGAAAGAAGGAGGACAGTGTTATCTTCAGGCTCTTTCTCCTGTCTCCTTTCTCCAATTAGTCAAAATTTGCCCTCAGGGAGGATCATTCACTTATACTTCTGGGTTCTATTGCATAGTTCCTTAGGCAGCTGCTGAGGAAAGCAGACGTTTTGCTTTTATTCAAGTCTGAGAATGATGGGCAGGCTAAAACTCTAGGCAGGCCTGCCTGATCTGTCTGGCTTAGATAACTGTGGGTTCCCATATTGTCTGTGACAGCCATGATGGCTACAAATGGTTCTAAAGAATCTAAAAAGACTCATATGGCGTACTTGCCACAGTTGGGAATAGAATTCTAGGTTTAGAAACTTCTCTCTTAGAATTTTAATATTTTGTTTCATTGTCATCTTGCCATCTCAATCACCAGTGAAAAGCTTGGTGTCAATCTCATTTTGATTCTCTGGAAGCTTTTTGGATTTTTGCATTGCGTTCGGAGTTCTCAGCTATCATCAAGATGTATCATCAAGGCATGTATTCTTTCTGCTCACCATGCTTGGCATAGTGATTTTTATCAGCCTATATACCTATGCCTTTTGTGTAGGATTTATTTCTTCTAATATTACCATAATCATTTCTCTTCCCACTTTTCCTGTTTTCTCACTTAATACCTCCTATTAATATGTTTTGGATTTTCTGACTTTACTCTAAATGTCTCTGCATATTTTAGTCATATTCCATCTCTTTATCATTTTGATTTGTATTAGCAATTGCTTATTTTGGTCCTTTTTGAAATTATTAACTTGGTATTCAACTTGGTTTACTAGTCATTTATTTTTATTTTAAAACTGTTTGACTAATTTCCAAAAACATTTTCGTTGTATCTAATTCATGTGATGTCTTCTATTAGGTTATTTTTATTGCATGAGAGTAATATTCTATTATATACCTCTAAAGATACTCAGAGGAATTGAGTTCTAACGTTTATTCAGTTTCTTATATTATTTTTATTTCTTCTGGTGTGAGCTGTTCTCTTTGTTCAGTGAGTCTTCTTTTCCTTGTTATTTTTTTTCTCAAATAGTAGAGTACCCATGATTAACAGTTCATCTTATCCAAAATCTTTGAATTAGTTTAAGTAGCCAGTATATAAAGTGTTATTATTATTATTACTACTTTTTTTTCTTCCCTTCCTTCTTTATTTTTCTTTTCTCTTAAACTCAGAAGTTTTTTGTTTTTGTTTTCATTTTTGTTTTTTTTCCCCTTCCATGGGAGAGCACACTCTGGGATTGGTACAAATAGATGGGTCTCATAGCAGGGAATTTTCCCTTTAGAAGGCATGGTCAGAGATTACCCATATTCATATTACTTCACAAATGCCAAATTAAACCGGATTTTTATGTGGAAATGGAATATTTAAATATTACTCTTTGGGTGGTGGTACTTCTGATGTTTTCCTATTGGGTTTGTGGTAAAGATTCAAGACAAATTAAAGCGGGTTTCTTTAAATCAGACCAAATATTCCATCAGGGGCTTCCCCAAGGCTATTATTTAACTCTGCTTTAAAATCAGTTTTCCAAGACTTTAGTTGGGAGCAAGGAGACCAGCAGGCCTAGCTATTCTGTGAACTGCTCTTTCATGAACTTGATAATATCCACCATTACCACCCTAGTTTTTCTATAAATATGATCTCATTTGCTCTCTGCCCATCAAAAATTAATTAAATTTCCCTTCTACCATTATATTATTTTCTTATTTTTAGTGTTGTTATGATTTCATTACTTTTTGTTTACACTTGCAGTATCATTTAGTGAGATTTTGGAAGGAAAGAAAGTCAATTTATTTGCTCACTGTGTATATTGAATTGGAAATAGAGTTAGCCTTCCTAAAAATTCACACAACTGATTAGATTACTATTTCCCCTGAAATTGGAGTCCACACACATGGGTAATTTGCATCTTATTTACTTCTCCAACCTCATTTCCTCCATTTCCCTTTCTACCTGACTGACCAGGCTCCTTATTACATAAGCCTTTGTAGAGCTAGCTAGATGATCTCATTCAGCTAACAGTTTCGTTACTCTGAGAACACTGGCAACTCTACAAAAACGATTCAAACCTAGGGGCGCCTTGGTGGCTCAGTCAGGTAAGCGACCAACTCTTGCTTTTGGCTCAGGTCATGATCTCACAGTTAATGAATTTGAGCCCCACAGCTGGCTCTTCACTGATGGTGTGGAGTCTGCTTGGGATTCTCTCTCTCTCCTTCTCTCACTGCCCCTCCCACATCTCTCTCTCTCTCTCAAAATAAATAAATAAATAAACTTAAAAAAATCATTTAAAAGAATTCAAACCCAAAGATTGGTGTAACACCCTGTGTCTATTGGTAACCAGATAAAAACAGCTAAGAGCAGGTCACAGGGGACACAAGTAGATGGCACATTGCTCAGGATTCCTCCTTTATAGTTGTTCAAGTGTCTTGCACTTTATGAAAGCCACCTTAACATGAATTGCAAATATTTTACGCACTAAAGGTCCATTTAATTGCAGAATGGAAGTGTCCATGAAGGAACTCATTCAATTCCTCTCTGTACATATTGAGGATTTAGATACAAATAATTTACTTTTTCAAGGTCACATACTTTAAAAGAAAAACTATTAATTAATATATTCATTGAAATATTGAGATACATGTTCCTTTTGGTTTTTGTTGTATGTTTTTAGAGAACTCCGTTGCCCTGAAGAGAGTGAAAGCAACTCTGAACAGTGAGACCTGATTTTTCTTAGATGCATTTGGAAGAGGTTTTAATCAGTTTTCTAAATAGAGTTTGCCTATTTGTTGGTCTATGACTTGTTGAACCATCTCCATGATTCAGCATGGTTTGTTGAACTTTATACATAAAAGTTATGCTGCCAAAAGAAAAAAAAATTAAGTGTAAGAAGTACGTATTAACAAGAACGCCTTCCTTCATCACCTTGAAATTTCTCATGGAGAACATTACTTAACTCTAGGAGAGATTATTAGAGACTTGCTGGAAGATATGTTCACTTCATTTTGTAATAAATTTACTATTTTTCCTTTTTAAAGTGTTCTTTGTTGCATAAGCTTCTCTACTAATGAAAAATGTCACACGTTTATATTAAAAATTATAATTAGTAAATACTAATGAAAATTCATTTGATTTTCATTAGTCTACAATGACTATGTTGTGCTATGTTATTGGCATGCATTAAATATGAATGTATTTCAAATTATGTGTTGAATTATACTGATTTATTTATTTTAGATAATTAATGGGCTCTCATTTGATCATTTTCAGCAGAAAAGTTGCTAGGAATAAAACTTATAGGCAGAGGTGCTCCAGGAATAGGCAGATAGATTGGGGGCTGTCAGGTAAAATGTATATCCAGTTTACACAGTCCCAGAAGATTTAGCATGGCACCAGTTTTTATACTAAAGAGGTAAAATTTAATGCAGGTCTTTATTTTCACCATGACAGGACTATTGTGCTATTTTTATGTTTGAACATATGAGTCTGAGAACAAACAGGAAAAGCTACAAGCCATTTGGAAAAAGGCTAACATTTCAAAGATCAGATACAAGGTACAGGTCAGCTGATGTCATGGTTCGTTATTCAATCAGGCAAAAAATTAAGTGTGCAGAAAAGAATAAAAATGAAGTGTCCGGAATTTGTTGTGTTGTAGTAAGGTGCATGTTTGTTTGATGTGTTAAATTTCGAATTTGGGAAAACATATTTTTCCCTGTTCTCAGCAGATATATTTCATCTGCCCTCTGCCCCTTATCTCTTCCTCCCATCTAGGTGAAAGGGCAGTCCCTGCTCCCATGCCTTTGCCGACCCTTCCAGGTGGACATTGCATATTATCCCCTCCTGCATCTGTGAGGATTAATCTTTCTCTCTTTTTTGAATTTTATATTTTTCCTCTCTCTGGTTGGTCTCCACATTATACCAACATGCCCAAATCCCTTTTCTTATACAGCTATTGACCAATCTCATTACCACCCAAATTTAAGTCTCCGGTTTCTCACTTACCATCCACTCTCCAATAGTGAGCAATCTAACCTTGTCCACCAGTACTCACTCCATTGAGACTTTTCTTTTACAGCCAGCAGTGACTACTGATGTCTAATCTTCAGCTATGATCTTCTTTCCTTACTTATTTGGCCTTTGTTGGCACATGGTGCTATAGAGTATGTTGGCATACTCCATCTTTTTTGAATCTTAACCTACTCTTACTTTCTGTGATACCGTTCTCTTCTGTCTTCCTACTTCCTTGGCCATTCCTTCTTTACGGCCTTCATTGGTTTCTTTGCTGAATATTCATTAAACATCAGTGTCAGTTGGCTTGGAACCTCCACTGCCTCCAATTTTGTCTTTACATTTGCACTGGGTATCCCTGGACTGTGTTCTGAGTGAACTCAAGGCTTCTTCTTTCCCTCTAGTACAGTAAGTTACTTATATGTTTCTTTATTATAACTTCTAGTAGGACAGGAGTCAAACATAGTAAAATCCGTCTTTTAGTACAGTGTTTGCCACATAGTGGGCTCTCAAATAAATGTCTGAATTGAAAAAATGTGCTTTTTATTTCCTCACTTGTCAAATATTCCTTAACATTAATATTGAAAAAGTAAGAAAAAAATAGATGTTTCTTCTAGTTAGGCTTACTGCAAATTGTTATTAAATAAACTGGGGGCACCTGGGTGGCTCAGTTGGTTGAGCATCTGACTCTTGATTTCAGCTCAGGTCATGATCCCAGGGTAAAGGATTGAGCCTCGCATTGGGCTCTGTGCTGAGCATGGAGTCTGCTTAAGATTCTCTCTCTCTCTCTCTCTCTCTCTCTCTCTTTCTCTCTCTCTCTGCCCCCTCTCCCCTGCTCATATATGCTTTCTCTCTCTCAGGAAAAAGAATCATTAAATAAATGTATTAAATTACACCATACACCTCACATTACAGTAGGTGTATTTAACACATTTAACATTTCTGTTTTAAAATCCAATCAACATATTTCTCTTCCTTTGTAGCCTTGAAATTACCTTTTCCAACCTTGTTTGCACAGATGTTCTTCTTACTTAAAATCAGTTTGATTTGTATATAAAACTACTATTCCCATGATGAATTTGCATTTTATTTTATTTTTACCACTGGAGATGCTCTCTTCTTGGTTATAGAAGCTCAAGGAGGATGAGAAATTCTGTGAAGATCTATTTCTGTGTTCCATGCATCAATCTGCATTAAACGTCTATAAAGATGTTTTTTTTTCTTGTTCTGAGAAATTGATCATGGCAATTGAACTACAGAATTCAGTTGAGAAAGTCCAAACTCAGCAATTCTTTTATTGAAATACCAATATACCATACAGTTGTGCAAAAATTAACCTACCTTCCTGAGTTCAGTTGAGAGTTGCTATTGTTTTCACCTTGACCCTATTGTTTGTCTGTGTAAAGGGCTTCCTTGGGTGACAGTCCTTTCTGAAATATGAAAGCACAAAAATATATTTAAGCAATGGAATCCTACTAGACTATCTTGATTCCAGGCTATTTTTCTGTCTTTTTAACTCTATCCATGTCACAGATATCAGAAAACTAATTGCAAACATTTCACTGTCTTTAACAAAATACAAAAGTGTATGGAATCTTGTAGTTCATGCACTAAGAAGCAAAGCAATTTACAGATTCGTTGACTCTGACACAATGAATATTCCCCCACACCTTTGTGTGGCAATAAGGAGGAACAGTCGCAAGGAAATTCATAAGCATCTTGATTTCAGTATGATAGTATTAGAGTGTTATAAATGTTAACATGACTATTTCCCCTGATAAGTAGTTGGATCCAAACAAAATTATTTCCATAACATAGTTTGTGTACCATATGGCCGCGGAGCATACTTCTCTTTATCACATTTAGTCCAAACTACCTAATCTGCAGTAAAGCCACTGGCCACTATTCCACTCATTCATCTTACTCTGAAATTTTGGAGGAAGCTTTTAACAGACCTTCCCCAGGTTGAAATTAGTTCCTGCTTTTTGTTGTTACTCAGGCTTGCCAAATGTTACCTATTATTTTCACCTGCTTTTGCTTCTACAATTTGCTCAGCTCCCACCCTGGTCCCATCCTTGTCTGTTTACTGATCATGAGATCTGTAAATAAAATTCACAGTAAGGAACCATGAATCAAGACCTGTGGAGAAATTTGGAAACAAAACCTTATGCTTATTGACATATTGACATAAATGGACATTTTTATTTTAATTTGGCTAAAAGAATCTCTTTTCATTTTCTTCTTGTAATCTTTCATATAATTTTCATATTCTATATCCTTCAACTCTCTTCCCCCCTTATTGCGAAATCACCAGATTCCTGTTTACCTCTCAAGGCTGCCACAACCAGCCCATCTCCCTCTCTAGTGAGCATCCAAACCAGATATATACATACTGAGTTTGTTCTTGCTAGAATGTCCAGACTTCGTGTATAGAAAGGCTTTTATTGGCTGCGCACATTCAGTAGATTGGTTTAAATGTTTTATCAGAGATCTTTAACATCTTAAGTCAAGTACTTGAATAAGCTGTGAAATTATGGAAAGACACCATGTACTGTCTTGTTGTGTGCACCGTATACTTATTTTTCTCAGGTGTGATCCACCTTGCTTTTGTGCTCTGACCTCTGTGTCCACACCTAACTTCCTGCCCTCATGAGCAGTGCTCGAAGGACGGGCTAGCCTTGTCCCAAACTGCATTTATTAATTTACACTTACTACCACACTGCAGTTTCAGGTTCTAAATAGCTATCTAGAAGACATGCGTTACAAAGTGGCAGCTAGGAAAATGCAGTAGCACATACACGGGAGGTGGAGGAAACAATACACAGAAGTGCTCAGTAGATTGAGGGAGGCCGGAGCCGACTGTCCCTGAGAACGCCTGTCGCCATGTCTGAAAGCAGGAGAACATCCAGGAGGAATTGAGTTTGAAGCAAATGATGACAGTTTATCTGTAGCAGCACCGTTAGTGTTTCCACAGAGCCGCATTCCAGGGAGACCAGCAAGATGGCTGCGTTGGGAATTGAGACCACCACTCACAGGATGCTTTCTCAGAGACTGTTTCAATGTCATTGTTAGGCAGGGTATTAGCCCACTTGATGACGGGCACTTTAGGCTTTTTAGTACCCTGACGCTATTGCGAGAAGTCGTTCCGAGTGATGGGATGTGTGGGAAGGAACTTATATTCTCCAAGATTATGCAGCCATGGGAGGTATCCATCTGATGTGACAGGTTAACAGTGACAATGATGAGGCATCAGGAAATAACCAAAAGTTCATTTTCCCCCACAGGCAGAATTAAATGTTGCACCTAAGCAGTGTTTAGGAAGGCCGGGAGCACTCAGTACGCATTCTCCATGCATCTGGATAGCAAGTGCCTCTGTAGCTGATTTCTGTGAACACATATGGAATAATAAAAAAGAGATGCATAGTTTGAATTTAAATTCACCCCGAAAGGAAAGCAAACAAGCCAAAAAGAGATGTTGATTACTTATAGTAGGAAACACAGATCACTAAATCACACTGAATGGCAGTATAATAGAGTCTTTTCACTTTTTAAAAGCTTAAAGTTAGGTAAGAAAGTAATTTGTCAGTAAACACCTTTAGAACTAAAGTGGTTTGTAGCTGAGTCGGCCAATAAAACTTTTAAAAATGAAGTTTATTTATTTTCCACAAAATGATTGATTTCTGGGTTTACTTTTATAGTAATTAATCTGACCAGGCTTATCAATTTAGCCTGAGTCTCCCTGCTCTCAACATTTAAGTATTTTGGATAATTTTCAAAGGCTTTTTAATCTTAACTAAGATCTAAGGCTAAACAAAAGAATAGCAGATATTTCAATAAATGCTATTGTAATGTCTGGGTTTCCTTTCCCTCCACAAACATATTTTCTGCTAATCTGATTATAACCAATTCTAAGGGTGAAAACTTCTGCGTAACTCAATTATTTAATCATAACAGTACCTTCTATTTATATAGAAATGTACACTTTTTGAAAAGCATTCTCATGCATTATCTCATTGCTAGTTCCTTTTTCGCGAAAGAGTGAAACTATGACCTTTCTAAAAACAAAAGAATGTAACCTGCGCTTCGTTTTATTCCCAGCTCTTAGATCAGAGACTAGGACGTGGCAGGTATTCCGTGCATGATTGCTGAATGAGTGAGTGTAAGGATCTCCCGCTTTGGGGTACAAGGGTGAATGATGAATGGTATGTGACATTTAAAAACTTTTTATTTGATTTTTAAGGATTTGGGAATTTGGAACTTTCTGTCAGTGAACTCATAATGGCTGGGTTAAGCATTTCAGTTTACAAAGGGCTTTCGTTCCCTGACCCTTCCTGGGTTGGTATGGTTCAGCTCCAATGGGTAATAATAGCACATGCCTTAACTAGACAAAGAGCTCTACAGAGGTGTATGTCTCTTTCTTCTTCATGTTCAGAAATTGGCACAAAGAAGATACACATTATATGCATTCGTTACTTAATAGGTGAGAATGTAGTGTTCACAAAGATCGTTACTGACCCAAATCAACATTTCAATTTTTTTTTTTAAAGATTTTTTTTAATGTTTATTTTTGAGAGAGACAGAGACAGAACATGAGTGGGTTAGGGGCAGAGAGAGGAAGACACAGAATTCAAAGCAAGCTCCAGGCTCTGAGCTGTCAGCACAGAGCCCGACGTGGGGCTCGAACTCACAAGCTGTGAGATCATGACCTGAGCTGAAGTCAGACGCTCAACTGACTGAGCCACCTAGGCGCCCCTCAATTTTTTTTTTTAATTTGTGACTTTAAGAGGAGTTATTTTTTTTTTGAAGGAAAAAAAAATGAACATCTGTAGAATGACTGGTATTTAACAGTATGATAGATATATTTTTCAAGAGGAGAGTCATGCTTGGCTGGAATGGAGGTCCGATGGCATTGATCAAATGAAATTAGAGTGGAAACGTTTCTACATTCCAAGACCCAGGGCACAAAACATTGTGATGGTAACTAGTCACCTGTGGGATCTACCTAGAAGTGAAAGAGTTGCAGTGAGTGTGCTTATAAGAAATGTACTCTATTTCTCTGTGGTAATCTACACTTTATAAATTACCTTCACTCACATGATCTCTTCGGAATCTCACAGCAGCCATGCGAGACAGATGGGGTGGATCTTCTGATTCTTGTTGTGTAGATCTCAATGAGAACAAGTGAATTTGGAACTTCTAGGCTCACACTCATTGCTTTTGGTTTTGGGTGGGCTTAGGGTTTGATATTTTGCTTTGTTATTTTTGTTCAGGTGTGTTCTTATAAAGGATAAGAGGTTGTGTCCAGGTTAGTTTTTGTAAGATATAGTAAATTGCAGACTGCATGGTATGTTGACAGAAAGGTGATAATGGTCTCCTTAAAGAGGAATATATATATATATATATATATATACACACACACACACACATATATATGTATGTATATATGTGTATATATATATATATATACACACACACATATATATACATATATATGTGTATATATATACATATGTATGTATATATATATATGATTTTTTGTATTAAATTCCTGTATTTGTATCGTCTTTAGAAAAACCTCAATTGGAATCAGTTTTAATGTTTCCTTGGAGGGAAAAAAAGAACATTAAATAATTTATCGGGAGGGTACATATTTAATTACCATCTATTTTAGCAGAGTGGAAGGGGGAAACTGAAGAAATGGCACACACAGTGGTCCACTTTAATTTAATTTAATGTAAAGGAGGTCTGAGTAATGGTTACTTTCTGTTAAAAACAGTTTTAAAGCCAGGGGCTTCAACATAGACCCTTGGCGAAACAGACAAGAAATCTGGAAAAAGAAAACAGAAAGAGCATAGCATTTGGTATCAGTGACTTCTAGCTTTAAAATTGGCTGAATGTTAAAAAAAATTTTAAAGTTAAAAATGACAAATAAAATTTGCTAAATTTCTTTGTGATTATGTGACCTCAAGCAAGTAAATTTATAAAGTTTTTAAACCTACAAATGGAATAAAAAATGTCCATTCCTAACTAGTTGTGAAGATTTAACAAGGCAATATTACCAGATTGTGACTGACAAGTTATAGCCATTTAACAACCACTAGCTCTCCTCACCCTTCATTTTACATCCTAAGTTCCTGGTGACTAGGTCTACAAGTCTGGCCAGAGTTCAGATCCAAAATATGCTCCCGAAAGATGAGGCAAGATATGTGGGTTGGGTAAGAATAAGAGTATAATTTGCCAATATAGGACAAGGAGGGGTCTGAAAAGAAATGTTTAAAAAGAGGGGTCATGGTACTTTCCTCTCTGGGTCCCATTTCTTAACTGATGATCTATAAGAACTTATGGAAAGCACCCTTTTCCTTATTAATTATTTCTGTAGCTAGTTCTTTGGGAATTAGAATAAACATGATTACATCACCTCTACCACCACTCTTGCCACCAAAAAAAAATCTGTAATGCACATTTATGGTATTTATTGACAATATAAAATTCTATTTATAGAAGTCACAAAAACAAATGAGATAAGTAAAAATAAAAGATGATAAGAGGTAAATAAGTAAGTAACTTGTGAAACATGTTGTGCATTGATAAAGAAAAGCACGTGTCTGAAATAGATATGGATGGAAAGATCAAATAAAATATCCATGATACACTAAAGGTGCATCATGACACCCAATATTCATGAAATCTTAATTAGGCCTTCCATTAAAAATACTCATTGCTGCTCCTTCAAT
Organism: Panthera tigris; assembly: GCF_018350195.1. Lineage (NCBI taxonomy): Eukaryota > Metazoa > Chordata > Mammalia > Carnivora > Felidae > Panthera > Panthera tigris. The sequence goes on along the minus strand of NC_056664.1, from coordinate 81,836,184 downwards.
TCTCTGCCTATTAAAACCATACCTACTCAGTCAGTTACCTGTCAAGTTACTTATCCATGTATCTCTCTAATGGAGCAAGTGTGTATCATTGGCCCCATGCACTTTTCATCTTACTGAGATCTTTCACTCAAAATTCACCCCTGGTACTCATGACCACACCACTGAAGAAAAAGACTTGCATGTACGTGAGTGTGTGTGTGTGTGTGTGTGTGTGTGTGTGTGTGAGACAGAGAGAGAGAGAGAGACAGAGAGACAGAGAGAGAGAGAGAGAGAGAGAGATTGAAAATTTAAGTCATGTATTCCTTACCCATTTTTGCCCTACCCTAAGTGTTGTAACTTACCCCTCTCTTTTATTCCTTGCTTTTCACTGTGATAGTTTTCCTGATAACACATGTGAGGGCTACCATTGCATCATGGCAATTTCTCACATGCCAAAAGCAATAAAGAAATTTTGAAACTGTTAATGCAACAAATTTTATAATATATCAAATCTGAAAATCCCTTTATGTTCAATTAAGAACACTTCCAAAATGAAATGTAAATATAAGTATATAATCCTAATAAGCTAAAAGTTCTTCAACCCATAGCCCCAGTAATTCTGCAATATAATTTCTTAATATGAAAAGGGACCCAGAAATAGGTTTCATGTTATTTCATGATATTTTTCCTGGTCTTGTCAATGAGTAAAAATCAAATAACCTAAACCTATTAAAAATGCTACTCTGAATGTAGCAAAGTATACAGTCTTCTGTACACAAAATCAAAATGTAATGAAGTATGTTTGAATCAGGTCAGCAAAATGTTGGGCTAAGAGGCTCAGGCCCTCTTTCTCCCACAGAGACACAGGGTTTATAACATAAACAGACCAGAATACTTCTGTGAGGACTTTAGAGACTAGTTGAGTAGCTTCAGCACATAGGCCATTATAAAACCAAGAAGAGCTTACAATGAAATGTATAAGAAAAAAATTATGACACTTGGCTCACCCAGTCATACTTTACCCTCTATGCAACATCTTGGGAGCAGCCAACAGGAAACCTCCCACATTAGGGCTCCTTCCTCAGGAGGAAAACAAAAAAGTGGACCTGAATCTAGTGTTCTGACATATCTGGGGGGTTTCCTGAGGGACTGGTTTCTGTCACCTCTGCATGCTGATGAGATTGTGGCCAGTTTGGAAGCTGCTGAAAAGAGAGGCAACCCATGTGTCAGTGTTACAGTTCCACAAGTAGACACCAAGGGAAGCAAGAGATCAGAAAGTTTGCAAGGTCCTAGAACTTCCAGGCAGAACAATTGGTGAAGGTCTTCCTCTGAAAGAAGCTAGTACACATAGCCTTAGGGAGGTGGTAGCTTCTTCAAATGTCCAAATCCCAGCATAAAAAAAAAATCACATGGCCTAAAAGAAAATAACAAACTAAAATTCCAAAAACCAACCCTAAAGAAATGTAGATTTATTAATTGCCTGAAAAAGACTTTAAAAAACATAAAGATACTCAATGAGCTAAAGGAAAACACATATAGACAACTAAATCAACTCAGGAAAAGGATACATAGCAAAATGATACTACTAGCAACAAGGAGAAAATATAAAAGAAAAACAAATAGAAATTCTGGGGCTGAAAATAAAATAACTAAACTGAAAAATTCATTAGAGGGATTCAACAACAGACTTAATCAGGCAGAAAGAAGAATCAGTGACATTGAAGACAGATGATTTGAAATCACCAAGCCAGAGGAGGAAAAAAGACAAAAACAATCAAGAAAAGCAAAGAGAATCTAAGGGAATTATGGAATGCTACCAATATGCATATTACGTGAATCTTAGAAAGAAGAGAGAGAGGCAAAGGGGGAAGAAAGCCTATTTGAGGAAATACTGGCTGAAAACTTCCCAAATATGAGGAAAGGAATGGATATATACTTTCGGGAAGCTCAAAGAACACCAAGCAGCCTAAATTCAAAGAGACCACATAGAGATATTATAGCCAAACTGTCTGAAGTCAAAGATGAAGAGGCACCAAAAGAAAATCAATTCCCAGCAAAAACATGGAAGCTTCCACATGACTATCAGTGGACTGACTTGTCAGAAGAAACTTTGCAGGCCAGAAAGGAGTGGGATAAAATATTCAAAGTGTTGAAAGGAAAAATATCTGTCAATGAAGAATACTGTATTTGGCAAACTGTCCTTCAAAAATGAAGGAGAAATTAAGACTTTTCCAGATAAATAAAAGCTGCGGGAGTTACTTATCATTAAACCTGCTCTACAAGAAATGCTAACGGGAACCTCTCAAGTTGGTATGAAAAAACCATAGACAGCAACACAAAGCCATATGAACGTGTAAGGTTCTCCAGTAGGAGTCAATACTTGTACAAATATAGTAACCTACACTATTGTAATATTGTCGCATGGAATTTAAATGATGAAAACATAAAAAATAACTATAAATCTGTGCTAATAGATATATAACATATAATGATATAATTTATGACATCAACATGAAGGGGAAGGGGTAGGATTGTAAAGAAGTAGTGTTTTGGTATGAAATTGAAATTAATTTGCTATCAAATTAAAATAGAATGTTATAACTCTAAGATGTTTTATGGAATTTCAATAGTAACCACGAAAGAATAGTTGTAGAATGTATACAAAGGGCAATGAGAAAGGAATCAAAGTATATCACTACAAAAAAATAAGTCAATGAAACACAAAGGAAGACAGTAAGAGAGGAAAGGAGAAAAAACTCCAAGTCATGCAGAAGACAACAAAAAAGCAATAGTCAATCTTTCCCTGTTATTAATTATTTTCAATGTAAATGACTTAAAGTCCCCAGTCAAAACACATAGAGTGGCTGAAAGGATATAAAAACAGGACCCTACTATATGTTGACTACAAGAGAATCATTTTAATTTAAAATTATTATTAATTAATTTATTTATTTTTGAGAGAGAAAGAGAGAGAGAGAAAGCGAGTTGAGGAACAGAAGGAGAGGGAGAGAGAGACTCTTAAGCCCGGAGCCCAATATGAGGCTGAATCTCATGACCCTGAGATCAGGACCTGAGCGAAAATTAGGAGTTAGGTGTTCAACCAGCTGAGCCACCCAGGCACCCTGAGATTCATTTTAAATCTAAGGACACTTGTAGGCTGAAAGTAAAAAAAAAAAAAAAAAAAAAAAAATAGAAAAAGATATTCTATGAAGTGGTAACCAAAATGGAGCAGGAGTAGATACACCAATATCACACAAACTGGACTCTAAGTTAAAAACTATTACAAGAGACAAAGAAGGACATTATATAATGATTAAAATGTCAGTTTACTAAGAAGATTATGACAATTATAAATATGCACTAAACCTCAGAACTCCAAAGTATATGAAGCACATCTTGACAGAATTGAAGGAAGAAATAGACAGCAACACAATCATAGTAGGATACTGCAAGGCCCCACTTTTAATAATGGACAGAACAAGCAGACAGATCAATAAAAAATAGAGGAGTTGAACGACACTGTAGACCAATTGGATATAACAACATATACAGAACAGTGCTCTAATAATAACAGGATATTTATTCTTCTCAAGTGCTCATAAAATGTTTTCTAGACTAGACCAGATGTTAGGCCACAAATCAAATTTTAATGATTTCAAGAAGACTGAAATTATACAAAATCACAATGAAATAAAACCAGAAATCAAGAGCACAAAGGAAACCAGAAAATACACAAATATGTGAAAAGTAAACAACATCCTCTAAGCAACCAATGGGTAAAAAAGAAGCCACAAAGGAAGTTAGAAAATACCTTGAGGCAAATGAAAATGAAAACACAATATATCAAAACTTATGGTATTTAGCGAAAGCAGCGCTAAGAGAGAAGTTTATCGTTGTAAATGCATATATTAAAGTAGAAATATCTCAAATCAATGGCCTAACTTTAAACGTCAAGAAACTAGAAAAATAAACTACACTTAGTGCTAACAGAAAGAAGGAAATAAGATTAGACCAGAGATAAACAAGAAATAGAAAAAAAAAAGAAAATATCAATGAAAGTAAAAGTTGCTTTTTGAAAAGTTTAACAAAATTGACAAAACCTTAGTTATATTAAGAAAAAAAAGAAAATATTTAAATAAAATCAGAAAGGAAAGAGGAGGCATTACAACTGATGCTGCAGAACTAAAAAGGATTATAAGAGAATACCTTAAACATTGTATGACAGCACACAGAAGAACTCAGGTTAGATGGATAAATTCCTAGAAATGTACAGCCTAACAGGATTGAATCTTAAAGTAGAAAATCTGAACAGACCAATAATGAGTAAAGAGATTGAACTAGTAATTAAAAACTTCACGAGAAGTATAAACCCAGGACCAGTTGGCTTCACTGGAGAGCTTTACCAAACGGTTAAAGAAAAAACAATACCAATCCACCTGAAACTCTTCCAAAAAAAAAAAAAATGAATAGGTCAGAGTACTTCTAAGATTATTCTAAGAGGCCAGCATTACCTTGACACCAAAGCCAGATAAAGACAGTGCAAAAAAAGAAATCTATATAGACCACTATCCCTGATACATATTGAAGTAAAAGTTTTCAATAAAACACTAGCAAATCAAATACAAAAGCACATTAAAAGGATTGTGCATGATGACCAAATAAGTTTTTTCTTAAGGGGTGCCTGTGTGGCTCAGTCGGGTAAATATCTGACTCTTCATTTTGGCTCGGGTTATGATTTCATGGTTCATGAGTTCAAGACCCACATTGGGCTCTGTGCTGACAGTGTGTAGCCTACTTGGGATTCTCTCTCTCTGTCTCTCTGCCCCTCTCCTCTCTCTTTTTCTCAAAATAAATGAATAAAACAACAAAAAATTTATTCCTAGAATGCATGAATAGTTCAACATAGGAAAATCAATATAATACACTACATTCACAGAATAAAGGACAAAATCCATATGTAATCTGAACTAAAGCAGAAAAAAAACATTTGACAAGATTCAAATGTCTTTCATAATAAAATCACTCAATGAATTAGGAAGAGAAGGAAATTATCCCAACATAATAAATGCCATTTATAAGAAGCTAATAGATAACATCATAAGCAATGGTCAAAGCTGAAAGCTTTAGAACAAGTAAAGAATGCCTGTTCTCACCATTTATATTAAACATAGTATTGGACATCCAAGCCAGAGCAATTAAGCAAGAAAAGAAAAAAGGAAAATTGTAAAGGGAGAACTAAAGGAATCTCTGTTTGCAGATAACCTGATTTTACATGTAGAAAACCCTAAAGAGCCCATAAAAAACTTAGAACTAATAAAAGAATTCAGCCAAGCTGCAGGATAAAACATCAACACCCCAAACTCAGTTCTGTTTCTATACACTAACAATGAACAAGCCAAAAAGAAGACTAAGAAAAAATTCCATTTACAATAGCATTAAAAGAATAAAATGTTTAGGAATAAGCCTAACCAAGAGGATGAAAGCCTTTTATATTAAAAACTTCAGAGACACCTGGGCCGCTCAGTCGGTTGAGTATTCGACTCTTGATTTAGACTCAAGTCATGATCCCAGGGTCATGGGATAGAAACCTGAGTTGGGCTCCATGCTAAGCATGGTCCCTGTTTGAAATTTTTTCTTTCTCTTCCTCTGCCCCCTTCTCTGCTTGTGCATGCATTTTATGTCTAAAATAAAATATACATACATACATACATACATACATATATACATACTACAAAACATTTCTGAAAGAAATTTTATAAGACACAAATAAATAGAAAGACATCCCTTGTTTATGATTTGGAAGACATATTATTAAGACATCCATTCTAATGAAAAGATGTATAAATTCTATGCAACCTTGCTTAATAGCCCAATGGCACTTTTTGAAAAATTAGAAAGAAAATCACCCTAAAATTCATATGGAAATTTCAAGAAACCCCAAATGGCCAAAGACAATTGTGAAAAACAAGAACAAATTTGGAAGACTCCCAATTCCTAACTTGAAAACATATTGCAAAGCTACTGTAATGAAAATAATTTTGGTACTGGCATAAAGACAGACATATAGACCGATGGAAAAGAAAAGAGAAATAAACCAGACATAAACCCTCACATAAATAGTCAAATGATCTTTGCTAACAATAGCAAGAGTATTCAATGTGGAAAGGGCCGTCTCTTCAACAAACAACTTTGAGAACCTGGATATTCACATGCACAAGAATGAAGTAGGGCCCTTATTACATACCTTTTACAAAAATTACTCAAAGTGCATTAAAGACCTAAAACTATGAAGCCCTTAGAAGAAAAAATAGAGGAAACTTCATGAAATTGTGATTGGCAATAATTTCTTGGATATGACAACAAAAGTACAGTGAACAAAAGCAAGAACAGGCAAACAAAAAAATGTACACCAAAGGACATAATGACCAGAATAAAAAGGCAACCTATGAGAGAAAATATTTCTAAATCATGTATCTAAAAAGAGGCTACTATCTAGAATGTATAAAGATATACATATACACACATATACTGTATAAATCAAAAACAAAAAATTAAAAATTTGATTAAAAAGTGGGAAAACATATATATAATACATATATGCTATACTATTTAGAATGTATAAAGATATACATATACATACATATACTCTGTAAGTCAAAAACCAAAAAAATAAAAATTTGATTAAAAAGTGGGAAAATTTGATTAAAAAGTGGGAAAAGTATATGTGTGTGTATATATATATATATATACACACACATATACTCTATAAATAAAAAACAAAAAAAATAAAAATTTGATTGCAAAATGGGAAAAGGACTTGAATAGATATTTCTCCAAAATCCTATACAAATGGCCAACAAACATATAAAAAGATGTGCAACATCACTAATCATCAGAGAAATGCCAAAGTCACCATGAGACATTACTTAACAACCATTATGATGGCTCTCAAAAACAAAAAACAAAAAACAAAAAACAAACAAACAAAAAAAACCCAGAAAGTAGCAAGTTTGGTGAGGATGTGGAAAAACTTGAACTCCTGTGCATTGTTGTTGGGATTGTAAATAAGGTGCAACTGCTATGGAAAACATTATGGAGGTTTCTCAAAGACATTAAAATTAGAACTACCATAGATCTCAGTAATCTTTTTTTAAAAAAATTTTTAGATGTTTATTTACTTTTGTAGAGAGACAGAGAGAGAGAGAGAGAAAGACAGAGAGAGAGCAAGGGAGGAGCCGAGAGAGAGGGAGACACAGAATTCGAAGCAGGCTCCCGGCTCTGAGCTGTCAGCACAGAGCCTGATGCCGGGCTCGAACTCACAAACTGTGAAGTCATGACTTGAGCTGAAGTTGGACGCTTAACTAACTGAGCGACCCAGGTGCCCCTCAGCAATCTCACTTTTTAAGTATATATACAAAAGATTCAAAAGTAGGATCTTGAAGAGATATTTGCACACCCACAGTCAGAGCAACACTATTCACAACAATCAAGAGGTAGAAGCAATCCAAATGTTCATTGATGGATGAATAAATAAACAAAACATAGTATTTATGTATATGTGTGTATGTATTTATTTACACATCTATAATGGAATATTATTGAGCTTTACAAAATACTGTCACATGTTACAACATCGATGAACCACGAGGACATAATATTAAGTGAAAGAAGCCACAGGACAAATACTGCATGATTCCACTTAAATAAGATATCTAAAGTAGTCAAATTCATAGAGACAGAAAATAGAGTGGTGGTTACCAGTAACTGAGTGGGGAAGAGAGTTAGGGAATTGTTGTTTAATGGGTACACAGCTTCAGATTTGCAAGATAAAAAAGTTCCGCAGATCTATTTCATAACAGTGTAAATATACTTAACACTACTGAAGTCCACACTTAATATTGGTGAAGATGGTAAAATTTATGTCATGTGCTTTTTTTACCACAATAAAAAAAAATGTAAAAAAGTATTTTTGATGCTCTGTAAATACCATCAGAAGAAGAAGTTCTTTGTAAATGGAGCTATAACAAATAAAACTCACTTGGAAGAAGGTCAAGTTCCTCAAGAAAATAAATTTATAATACCTAGAATGAAAAAGTACCAATTTTTATGTACACATAAAGTTTTCACACAATGCATTTACAAATGTCATGATATGATTAACATGGTAAGCAATCAGCAAATATTAAATTAAGCGAAGACTGCTCAAACATCCATCAATCCAGGATTTAAAATCCACAAATGAGGGTTGCCTGGGTGGCTCAATTGGTTAAGCATCTGACTTGGCTCAGGTCGCAGTCTTGCAGTTCATGAGTTAGAGCCCGCATTGGGCTCTCTGCTGTCAGCACAGAGCCTGTTTTGGATCCTCTCTCTCTCTCTTTCTCTCTCTGCCTCTCTCCTGCTTGCTGTCACTCTCAAAATAAATAAATAAACTTTAAATAAATAAATAAATAAATAAATAAATAAAAACACAAATGATCGGGTAAGTTATTTAAATTCCTAGTTTGTCTTTTTCATGTTCTGATGCTTATCATTCTTTTCCTTTAGGAAGATAATTTTATATGGTTGGATATTAATCTAAATATTAGAAAAATCTGGGCACTACACCTAAATATAACAAAATGGTCATGTATAGGGGCAGCTGGGCAGCTCAATCAGTTGAACATCCGACTTCGGCTCAGGTCATGATCTCACCGTCCGTGGGTTCGAGCCCTGCATTGGGCTCTGCGCTGACAGCTCCGAGCCTGAAGCCTGCTCCGGATTCTGTGTCTCCCTCTCTCTCTGCCCCTCCCCTGCTCACGCCGTCTCTCTCTCTCTTAAAAATAAATAAACATTAAAAAAAATACAAAATGGACATGTAAAATATGGAAAAAAATTGGGGAAGAGTAATTGAATTTTAAATATTTCTAAGTAATGTTTTATTGAGCACACATTTTTATAAATCTCATTTGTTTTTATTTTTTTTTTATTTTATTTTTTTTTAATTTTTTTTTTAACGTTTATTTATTTTTGAGACAGAGAGAGACAGAGCATGAACAGGTGAGGAGCAGAGAGAGAGGGAGACACAGAATCTGAAACAGGCTCCAGGCTCTGAGCTGTCAGCACAGAGCCCGACGCGGGGCTTGAACTCACGGACCGCGAGATCATGACCTGAGCCGAAGTCGGACGCTTAACCGACCAAGCCACCCAGGCGCCCCTCTCATTTGTTTTTAAAGTACTAATATTTTAAAGCTACCTTTAAGAGAACTGAAATGCTCATTTATATAATATATTTTCTCCCTGTGTTTACCAAATTATTCTTTAAAAAGAACTGGCTGACTCTTTCAATCCAAATGGACTTTACGGCATCCTCCACTTCATGTTCTGCCCTCCCTCTTCTGGCTGGCTGACAAGAAGTAAGGTTGATGTACAGGGTTGTGCTTGGTGGAGAGAAGTCACAGCAGATCTACCTTTTGTCAGTATTAAGTGAATAACAGAAGGCATCTCTAAACCCATGTGACTATGGCATCTCTATAGTCAGGATGGGTCCAATACCCACGTTTCCTCTCACTGCGATGTGCTCAATTAAAAATATCGGGTGCTAGAAATAGACTCACACAAATATACTCACCTGATTTTTGACAAGGGTGCAAAGGCAATTCAGTGGAGGAGGAAGAATTGTTTCAATAAATAGTGCTAAAACACCTGGACATCAGTAGCTGCAAAAATGATCCTCAACCTAATCCTCAACCTTAGATAAACGTTAACTCCAAATGGATCATAGATCTAATGTGAAACTAGAAAACTTTTTCAAGACAACGTAGGAGAAAATCTTCATGACCTGGAGTTAGGCAAATCATTCTAATATATGACACCAGAATCAAGAACTAAAAAAGAATAAAAAAAATGGATAAGTTGGATTCCATAAAAATTAAAATGTTTCATTCTAAAAAAGATTCAGTCAAGATGATGCAAGTTAAGCAACCAAACTCTCTAATCTCAACAGTAAAGGAAAAAAAATAATTCAATTAGAAAAATGGGAAAAAGACAAACTTCACCAAAGAAAATATACACGTGGCAAATAACACATGAAAAATATGTTCAACATCTCCAGTCATTAGGAAAATGAAGATTACAACCACAGTGAGATGATACGACATTTGCATTAGAATGACTAAATAGGAAATACCTCCAATATCAAGTGCTGACAAACATGCAGATAATTTTTTTTAATTTTAATATTTATTTATTTTTGAGAGAGAGAGAGAAGGACAGAGTGTGAGTGGGGGAGGGGTAGAGAAAGAGGGAGACACAGAATCCAAAGCAGGATCCAGGCTATGACCTGTCAACACAGAGTGCGATGCAGGGCTCAAATTTAATGAATTGTGAGATCATGACCTGCAGGAAGTCAGGTGCTTAACTGAGCCACCCAGGCGCCCCCAGAGAAATTTTATCTCCAGTACATTGCTGGTGGGAATGTAAAATGGTACGGCCATTCTGGAAATCATTCTGGCAATTTCTCAGAAAGTGCAGCATACACTTAACCATGTGACCCAGCATTTGTACTCTTGGGCATTTATCATAAGGAATAAACATTTGTCTTCACACATAAACCTGTATATGAATGTTCATAGCAGCTTTATTTGAGGTAGCCCAAGAAAGGAAACAACCCAAGTGTCCTTCAATGAATGAATGGTTAAACAAATAGCAGTTTAAAAAAAAGGGCCACAAATACTTGAGGCATCCGACTTTGGCTCAGGTCATGATCTTGCAGTTTGTGAGTTCCAGCCCCGCTTCTAGCTACATGCAGACAGCTCAGAGCCTGGAGCCTGCTGAAGCAGGATCTGTCTCCTTCTCTCTCTGCCCCTCCCCCACTCATGCTCTGTCTCTCTCTCTCTCAAAAATAAATAAACCTGGAACACAAATAAATAAATAAATAAACAAATTTTTAAAAACAAAAAAGGAATAAATTATTGATGCATTCAATAAGTTGGAAAAATCTCAAAAACATTTATGCCAAGAGGAAAAAAACTAATCTCAAAATGTTACACACTGTAGGATTTCATTCATCCTCAAAATATAAAATTATACATCTTAAGAACATATTTGTGGTCACCAAAGGTTATGGAAGGAAAAGAAGGGTGTGAGTATAAAAGTATGGTATATGGAAATGTCTTTGTGATAATAGAAAAGTGTTATCTCCTGATCATGGTAACTTATTAAAATCTATACATATGATAAAATGTCTTAGAATTCTACACAAAGTTATTTTAAAAATGACTGCATGAAAAATTGGTAAGCCCAAATAAGAACTGGAAGCAGGTTAATGGTATTATACCAATACCAGTTACCTGGTTTTGATGATGTACTATGTCTATGTAAGATGCTGCCATTGGGGGAAACTTGGTGATACAGACATCTGATTTTTCTGCACTGGTTTTACAGCTTTTTGTGAGCCTAAAATTATATATGTGTGTATATATATTTAAAAATGAGGAAATTGGGCTTCATGGGTTAAACGTCCAACCCTTGATTTCAGCCCAGGTCATGATCTCACAGTCTCTGAGTTCTAGCCCTGCCTGGGCTCTGTGCTGACAGCATGGAACCTGCTTGAGATTCTCCCTCTTTCTCTGTCCTTCCCGTAGCCACACTCTCTCTGTCTATCTCAAATAAATAAATAAGCTTTAAAAAAAAAAAAAAAAGGAGGACATTTTCCACTAGTTATGGAACTCAAGCCCAAGAAAAATGGTCAATAATCTCCTTGGATTAAATCTTCAATTCTTCACACAGGAAAAAATATACAAACAAAAAACCTTGGCACAAATGTGGATAAAAGGAGAATTTAAATAGTAAACCAATTTTAAATAGTGCTATAAAAACATTTTTCAAAATCCACTCATTCATTTATTCAAAAATAAGATGCATGGGGAATAAGAGTGTGGTTGTGAGAATCTGGGCATGAATACTGGCTCTCTGATAGAATAGCTCTGTGAGCTTTGGCAAGTTCTTTATGTCCTACTGTGTTTTTGTTCGTAAAATAGGGATAATAATAGAACTAAACTCTTAGTTTTGTGATGATTACATCTATCAGTAAATGTTAGAAAGGTATAAAGTGTAAGTAACATCTAAGTGTAAACTATTACTACTATTATTTAAGTGTTCTTTTACTGAAAGTTTGGTTTGTTCACGGTGATTTACTGCAACATACAGAAGATAAAAAGATGACTTATTCCAGACTCTGCGTGCTTGAGAGTTTTGTAATTTAGCAGGAGACAGAGATGGAAAAGCATAGCACAAGTAAAAAGCATAAAATCCTAAATACATAAGAGGCAATCAAACTTGATATGAAGAAAGGAGAGCTAGCACAGCAAACTGAGGAAATTAAGGAGGGTTTGAAGGGTGACATCTGAACTGGTCTGATTCATATATTGCAAGGAAAAGCATTTCAGACAGCAGGAACCACATGACCAACAAAAAGAGGGAGTAGAGTAGGGGCTGTGCTCTCGAAACAGAGTCCTGTTAGACTTGTGTACAGGCTAGAAAGAGGTGAGAAGTTGATTATCAACACCAAAATGCCGATTTAACACAGATAATGCCAGCACTGAACACCAGAATAAAGCTCTGTCGAAAGAGGTAGGAAAGATCATCCTTTCCCTGAAAGTGACTTCCAAAGCTGTGATATCATACATGTCTTCTGAATTCTCTCCATTCTGCAGCACAGGTCCAGAGCTTGGGAGAAGTCTTGCTTGGTCTCTGGGCTGGCAAAATTTCCATCCGATGGAATACTGAGGCAGGGACATGCGCTGAGCTATTTTAATCATGTTCTTAATCACATCTCTGCCCTTCCTGGTGATTTTGGGAGGGAGAATAAATACAATTCTGTTGGCCTGGATTTGCTCCACTCACTCCCCCTAAAGGATTTGTCTAAATTAACATGACTGGCAATTGTATTGTTCAGATGATAGGCAGGTGAAACAAAACAGTGTTTGCAGGCCCCGTGAAGCAACCTTTGATTGGAGCACTTAACACATATTGTTGTGGCATTGATTCAACCCCATCCAGCTTTGAAGTGGTTTTGTATCTGTGTAATTCTTCACAGAATCCTGGCTTTGCATTTGGGACTGAAAACAGTTAGGGCAATTTCCAGATGATGAGCTGGAGATAAGATTTTTTTTATATATATAACTATTTTGAAATGTCCCTCCAGGAAAGAAAAGTGGTTCCTTTAAAGGAGAATAAAAGGTTAAGGGCCTTGGGGAATTAAAAGGGCATGAAGGGAATGCTTTAATATTTTCAGATGAAGATCAGTGCTCACCTGTGACAAGCTTTGGTAAAAAATGAGAATTTCATCCTCGCACCCAATTTATACATTGCACTGTAGGCAAAGGGACGTTTTCATTATCCATATTCAAAGGCATTAATTGAGTGGCAAGGATAAACCATGTATTACATCACACGCAGAATTAGACAAGTTCCTACTTGGGATGTCCGTGATTTTAATGGTATTTTCTAAGCTGTGTGGCAAGAGGAAGATGACTCTTTCATTTCCTTCCCTGGAGTCCTTTCCATCTTTTTGTACTTCCTGGCTATGCACTCTCTCTCAGCACCACCCAACTCATGTTTTTATGCAAAGCCAGAAACTCGGGAAAGTGATTTTTTAAGCACTACTGCTATTTTCCATCATTTTATATTGTTAAAAGCAGAGTTTCCTTGACAAAGTATTTTCTAGGTATAAATCCAACTGAGTAATTATATAAGGTCCTTTTGGTAATCCATAGGGACAAAAGCATATCAGGTAATAAAATCCTTCATTTTCTCTCCATCGCCCCTCCCCCCACCTCTAAGGGCATTTTCAACGTTCAATTTCTTATTTCTTTACTTTAAAGGCTCAGAAACATCATTTATTTCACTTTTGCCTTCCGTGTTGAAGACTATCATAAACCCTTGAATGCAAACTTGGAAAACACCTAGACGACACCTTATGACAAGTGACCATCAGAATTACCTAAGATGATCTGACATACCTGAGTCTGAAAGTTCTTTATCCTTCTACTCTACATCCTGTAATGGGTTATTCTTTTGAAAGCATCCTAAGCTTGACCCAGAAATAACAGTATAACTTAAATGTATACCCTGTTAGAACAAAGGCCAGTTTTAGGAGCTACTTTATTGTTTTACCGTTCTTTTGATTGAGAGATTGTTACTTATAACACTAATATATCCGTATGTATAGTGGTATAATTAAAAAGATGTAGTCATGCTAGACATTTCCATTTCCTCTTCTCATTACCCAACATCCCTTTCTCTTGCTAGGAGCCAATAATAGAATCTGAGGACACACAGCAACCTTAATCAGATACTGAACTGTGTGTAAGTGATCAAAGGTTAAGGGAGCACCTGGCTGCCTTTGATCACTTTTATGAGTTATGACAAGCTGGCATTCTTCTCTTCACCCCCAAAGGTTCTTTAGCCTCGAGGAAATTTATATGGATTAGATGAAGTAAAAAGTTGAAGAAGGCAAATTTCTAAACATTTTTTGAAAAACCAAACAGGAAAAAAAAAAGATGGTTATATAGCTTAATAACAGAAGCTATACATTAGATGGCTTGCTGTCACAAAAGTGTACCAAACCATCTGAAAATTAAAATAACCAGAGAGAACAAAGGGGATTTATTTTAAATCAAGGCAAATGGCAAGTTCATAAACACAAAAGAAAATATTTTTATCATATATATATATATATATATATATATATATATATATCCTGTTCTTAAATGAATAATGAAGAAATCTTACCCTGCCTTTTGCTCTACACTATATAGGCACGTTCCCTCAAAGTTTAATTTTAGTCCATCTTACCCTTTTTTTCTCCCACTGAGGTTGATCCTAAAAGGAACAATGTTTCTTTCTCTTCAGTTTCTTTCCTTCTCCTTTGCATCAAATCTTGATCAATCTTGTTACGTCAACCCACAAGGATAACTTGTTTCCTTGCTCTTTAAATCTAACTTTTCTTCTCTTTGCTTGCCTTTAAGCCTAACATCATGTGCCTGATACTGCTCTTCAGACATGTCAATCATATCTCCTCAAAAAATTGCAAACATCTGCAGCCAAATTCCTACCTTTATTCCCTGTGGATTTTATTTTGCCTCTTAGCAGTGGCTATAAAATGTGTATCATCACATCCTCAGGAAAACATTATTATGTGCTTTATGCATTCTCAAATGTCCTCCTTAAAGTCTCTCTTTGAAAGTCCTTGCCTCCCTTCTTTTTTATCACCATTTTATTTCCAGGATATATTCTTAATTAGAAAGAACTACATTTGGCAGGATAAATTAAGGAAGCTGGAATTTAGATACCTGAATTGATTACAGTGGGGCAGGGCTGAATAACAGGACCAGATGCTTCCCCCACATCCACCTGATCTCTTCACATTACTCTTACCCTGATTGAAACAGCCCCAACGGGGCAGAGGATGAGTAATGTGACACCAACCAGGACCACAAACCATCCACGGGGTGTGTACACATGAGTATTATCCATAGACATGATATAAATTCTAAAATTCATACAGAAAAATAATATATAGGTCGTAATCCTAGCATTCAGTTTTTAAAAATATCATATTTTGCATATATGCCTCAGCTTTTTATCTAATGAAATAAAAGTACAGACACAGCAAAAACTCCCAGGTTTCCTTTTCCAACTGGCCCCCAGAAAACAGATAACCTGAAATTCCTCTATGCACTTTCCATGCATGTATCTATAGCAATCCCTATTAAATATGATAGGTGAAAAATTTTTAATATTCTTTATGACCAGGCTCCAGGAGCAAAGTTAACACACAACAAAGGGGGAGAAGATGTTTGCAATGTAATTCATCAACAAAAAATTAGTCTATCAAGTACAAAGAGAGCCACACCACCTTAGAAAAAGAGAGCTCAGTAGGAAGATGGGCAAGCATTTGGAAATGCATTCAGTGCTCTGGGATGAGAAACTCCCCAAATAGGATTCGGCAAGGTACTGGTTTTGGCACTTTATCATCCAAGTCACCAGTCGGTATTATTATCCCTGTTTGTGCAGAACAGAACTCCAATTCTAGTGGAAAAAAAACCTTAAGATTTTAGATTCAGGGACAGTTACTCTGTAAGAATCTTCTAGAATATATCAGCCTGGAGACTGTTGAAATTTGCAAGGGGCTCTGAGTCAATTCCTGATGCTCTTTGGCTATTGCTTTGTTTAACAATTAGGTATGTCCATTTTGTTTTTCAATAAAATGCATATAATGACATGATACCTGATCTCAAGAATGACATGAAAATAAATTTGAGATTTCATAGGTGCTTTCACAAAAAAAAGGGCTACATATATCTATTATTATATTCCTTACATATAGCTGGAATTTAATGATAATAGCATAGAACTTATTTACAATAATTATGAAATTAAAACTTGTGTACAAAGGTGAGGAAATATTATATTATATTGAAGACCAAACTTCTGTTTGTTTTTGATATACACAATTATCTCTAAAAAGAGAAAGAAGAAAGTCTGCTTTGCTGATCTCTCCCTTTCTCTCTTTTTCTTTTTTTATTCAGTTCCCAGTTCTCTAAGTGAGGATGATAAATAATTAAGAGAATCTTAATATTCTCCCAGAAAACGAATGAATACATATATGAAAGGAAGAAACTTAAAAGAAAAAGAAAAAAGAAAGGATAGTTAGTTGTAGAAAGTTCTTTCTTTCTTTGTTAAAATATTTATTTATTTATTTATTTATTTTTGGGAGAGTGCAAGCAGGGGAGGGGCAGAGAGAGGGAGACAGGATTCAAAGCCAGCTGTGCACTGACAGTCCGACAGCAGTGAGCCCGATGTGGGGTTGAAACTCATGAACCGTGAGATCATGACCTGAGCCAAAGTTGGACGCTCAACTGACTGAGCCACCCAGGTGGCCCCAAAAGTTCTTTCTTAATGGTAAATTATTTGTAGTATATATCATGGCTCAGCCATATTCTTGATCACTATTATTTTCACAAAACTATTGTTTTTAAATTATACCTGTGTTAGTTTAGTTATTTTGAGAAGTGAATGCCAAGACATGTAAGAGAAGTGGAGGTGGGGAGAACAAGTCTGTGAAGGGTAAAGGGAGGGACGCAGGGGGAGGCAGCAAGAGCTGCCGACCAGGATGCAATTCTGATACGTCACAGGGCAAAGGAAGGAAAGAAGAGAGGGCCCAAGGAGTGCAGCACAGCTCTGAAGATCTCTTGGCCTGACCAGTAGGCGTCCCCAGGTCAAAGTCAAAGAATATGACCTTTGGCTCCATTCTTTGGATCCTGACACTGGGTACATCTCCACAGTGGGCAGTGGGAAATTTCTGGAAATTTACACTTTCTGAAAATTGAATTGCATTCAAGGACACCAAATTCAGAGGAGGATAGGGGGTAAATCAAAGTGTCTTATCAAGGAGCAATGCAGATGTGGCAGGCAGACTCTAAAATATTCTCTACTTACAATCTCCATCTCCTATATCCATGGTCTTATGTCATTGCTCCCCTCAAGTGTGGGTAGGGCCTTAGACTTGCTTCTAGCCACAGTACTGGGCAGCACTGATGTATGCTACTTACATGATTAGGTTAGGTGACATAACAATATCCATCTTGCTAGTGGACTCTCTCCCTTACTGGCTTTGATAAAGTTGTCTGGTTGGGGAGGTCCACATGGCAAGGAATTAAGGTGACCTCCACCCAACAATTAAGAATTGAGGCTCTCAATCCAACAACACTTGGAAGAACTGAAATCTGCCAACAGCCATGTGATCTTGGACTGATCCTTCTCTAATCAAAACTCTAGATGAGATCCAAGCTCTGCTGACACCTGGATTGCAGCTTAGCCATGACCAGATTTCTCGCCCACAGAAAATTTGAAATAATAAATGTGTCTTATTTTGAGCCATTAGATTTCTGGTAATTAGTTACCCAGCACTAGAAAAATAATACAGAATCCAAAAAAAATGTAGTGGAAATGTGTATTAGATGTATCAGGTACATAGATGTTTTGGGACATTATTTAATTAACTTCTTAAGTGGATTCTGTGGTATGTGTGGTGATCTTTAGACTTTCAGAAATTTTAGTTTGTTATTAATTTTTATTCAACCCAATTTTCAATCAGTGATTTATTAGCTCTTCGCTAGTAACAAAGATCTGAATAAAGTGTCTGGCACATAGTGAGTTGCTAGAAATAGTATCTGCCATTTTACCATGGGGAAAACACTCAAAATTAAGTTTATATACAACAAATTACTAGGAGTACACACCTCCTTTTCCTGTAGTTCACTTTGATGTAATATAATGTCATCTCCCATCCCTTAATTGCCCTTATGTTCCACAATAAATTGAATTTCACAGCATGAAAATCTTAGATGTCATAGTAATCTGAGTCAGTATGCAGTAAAAAGTCTACTGATATAAATTATCCTTGGACAATAAAAACAACCTGCTCACGGAGTGGATTTAACGTGGCAGTTAGGTGGCAAATACTCGGAGATAAGGATTTCTGCCTTCCGTGTGTTAAACGCCGTACTGCCATTTTTATTTTTGATTTGACCCAGTGTACTGCAGGCAACATGCGGCCTCCAGTTCAGCCTAATATCCCACAATATAGGGAAATGAGTCACTCTTCTAGGAGGATTTGGCATTCTCCTTGCAGTGCAAATCCATTCTTTCATCTCCAATAGCAGGTGTTAATGTAAATTCACTGCACACTTTGGAAAGGGGGAAGAAGCTAAAGGTTTGGGCTGTTTGCAAATCGCCTGTTATTGTACCTCTTTAAACTACTCTCTTTGACTGCATGAGGCTTTGATAGCTCATCTAGTTGCAATAGCATGAGCGTAATGCTGCAGGCATGAAGCGATTGGGGGCAGTGTGTTATTGACAGAATCTCCTGAATGATGATTTATTATGAACATCAATGGGAACAACACTTGTTCTTTCTAGAAAGCCTGTTTGTTCCACCTGCCTCACCTGGGAGGAAGGAGCACACTGCCCAGAACTAAGACACTGTTTCTCTGCTTATTTAGCCTTCTGTACAACTGCTGTATTTTTACGTGGGTTGGCGATTTTTTCTGGTCTCTATTTTGATGACTTCCAATCATTTAGAAATGTGACATGCCCAGAAATGTCTGAAATCAAGACCATTTGGCAACAAATAAACAAAATGGCTAAGAAAGAGTCTCCATGATCAAAAGTAGTTTGCCTTTGGCTCATAGCTGGTTTCCTAAAAAAGAGTAGGAGATGCTTACAGCATGAAGGCATTCATGTAAATTTTGTGCTAGAAAATAAAGAATCTTATGTGTCATGTGTATTACAAACAAGCCAAAACACAAAACTGATTATTATATACTAAGTAGCACTGGACCCACCACCTCCCTTGGTGAATTCCTGGCATTTTGTACATACCTAATCTTGGTTCTGCTCCTGCCTTCGTGACTATTTATTTTTCTTCTTCTTAAATCAGTTTGGTAGATGTTTCCAAAAAAAATGTTCTCTTCAGGTACATATGCAGACCCTCAACTTTAAGTAAATTAAATGAATTAAGAAAAGTAAGTAAATTTGAAACAACAAAAAAAGTGTAATATTTAGAATTAAAAATAACAGTTGCTTCACACCAGTGAAAGAGACCATTCTAATGCAGACTTTGGCCAATGCATTAAAAAAATAAAATGTAGCTGTAGGTTAGGCTCCATACAAAGTTGATTTATAAAATACATATGTATATGTATGCATGTATGGATATACACACTATACATATATGTATACTGATATAAACACTGTACATGTATGTATATTTATATAAATAACATATATGTATGCACTGTATGTATTTACACATGTATATGTATACATACACATACGCACATACAGTATGTATGTGTATACATTATATATATATACATATATATATATATGTATATATATATATCTCATTGGTTTCCTTTTTAACTTTATATTTTCACCAAATTAGAAAATTCTAAAACACATAATAGTTCAACAGAAATGCTAGCAAGGAGTCTATGCCTTCTTCCAGGCATGCTAATTATTAAGTTCTAATATTGACCAAAGATTATAGAACAATGTTTCATTTAAATTAATGAAATTTTGTCAGATGCTATTTAAAAGATACATCATATGCTTTAAAACCTGGAAATCATTGAATGACAGTAACGAAAGAATCTCCAAATCACTATTTGGTAAAATTCTACTCTATAAAGCATGTCTTCTTATTTTTACAATATTTGGATGTGGCTTTTCAAATATATTCTATACAACCAAAATTATTAGTGCTGGATGGTCAAGCTTCAGAATATATATCATTGAGACATACAGCTTTGGCAAATCACTTAAAATCATAGAAAAGGCAATTTCTAATATTATTGACCTTCTTGTGAGAAATGTTTCCTTTGGTAGCTGACATAAGTCAATAGATAAAATAGGTCTTCACTTGTTGTCCAATTATTAGGGCAAATATATATATATATCTCGACTACACGTATAACGTCCAGTTTTTATCAACATTGAATGAAGATTTGGTGCAGGTTGCTACCTACCAAAGTCTTCACTGTGAACCAAGCTATCTGCGTATTGGTATTGAGGAGTAACCTCTGCTATTTACAGAGCAATACCCTTCCTTTCTGGATATATAGTTTCTGTTCCATTGGGACCTTTTCCAGTATTTATCATGACTTACAGATAATCTTAAGCACACAAAACAACTTTTATCCTGTGCATGTGTTATAGACTATGAATGGAAGAGGAAATCATCAAATTTCTCCTTCACGTGTTCATCATTCATTGGACAAGAGTTGATTCACACTGCAAATCACCGGTTTTGCCCAAAATGTTATGTCAAATATCTGCTCAGAGATATGTGACGGTAACTGCTCTTTTGTATTGTCTGCATGAATGTTATGTAATATCCACCCAGTGGATATTGATAGATTCCTATTTTCTCATCAAACATATTGCCCTCAATGAAGATTGCTCTTATGTAGCGTCAGTCTGCCCCTCCCCCATGGAAAGTATGATTTAGAAGTTCTTGACTTTTTTCAAGGGAAGTTCTTATGTTTTATTTTGAATTTGGATAAAGTTCAACGGCGTCACCTCTAAGAAGGCTTCATAACACTTGGAAGTTGCAGTAAATGGAATACCAATCCAATGAAATTGAATTTTTTTGAAATATCTGTTTTGGCAACTCTTAACCATATTTTTTGGCTGTTATGCAAAATTATCACATTTACAGATTTGATTGTCCCAGTGCATGTAGATTCACAATCTGTATTCATGCCATAGTCCTCTCTACTTAAAAACATGTGTGCTGCCATTGTGGATCCTAATTATCTATTTTAGCAGTTTCACTAGTAATTTTTTGTTTTACTGAGCTAAGTACTTATTCTGTGAATTAGAGATTATATAATTTTCTATTGCTACATAAAAAAATTACCACAAATTTAGAGGTTTAATACAATACCTATTTATTATCTCAAAATTCTATAAATCAGGAAGTTCTTTTTAAAAATTTCTTTATATTCAACTTAGCTTCAGGTATAGAACCCAGTGATTCATCTCTTACGTGTGACACCCGGTGCTCATCCCGAAAAGTGCCCTCCTTAATGCCCATCGCCCATTTCACCCAGCCCCCCACGTACCCTCCCTTCATTCACCCCCACCTCCTGCAACCCTCAGTTTGTTTTCTGTATGTAAGAGTCTCTTATGGTTTGCCTCCCTCTCTGTTCTTATCTTATTTTTCTTTCCCTTCTCCTATGTTCATCTGTTGAGTTTCTCAAGTTCACATATGAGTAAATCATGTGATATCTGTCTTTCTCTGACTGACTTATTTCACTTAGCATAATGCCCTGCAGTATCATCCACCTTGCTGGAAATGGCAAGATTTCATTCTTTTTTCTTGCCAAGTAGCATTCCATTGTGTGTATACATCACACTTTCTTTATCCATTCATCAGTTGATGGATATTTGGGCTCTTTCCATAATTTGGCTATTATTGATAACATTACTATAAACATTGGAGTGTGTGTGCCCCTTCAAATCAGCATTTTTGTATCCTTTGGATAAATTCCCAGTAGTGCAATTGCTGGGTCATAGGATAGTTCTATTTTTTAATTTTTTAAAAATATTTTTTTAATGTTTATTCATCTTTGAGAGAGAAAGAGAGAGAGAGAGCATGAGCAGGGCAGGGGCAGAGGGAGAGGGAGACACACAATCTGAAGCAGGCTACACGCTCCGAGCCATCAGCACAGAGTCGGACTTGGGGCTCGAACCCACGAACCACGAGATCATGACCTGAGCCAAAGTCAGACACTTAACTGACTGAGCCACTCAGGGGCCCCTATTTTTAATTTTTTGAGGAACCTTCATACCGTTTTCCAGAGTGGCTGCACCAGTTTGCATTCCTACCAACAACGCAAAACGGGTCCCCTTTCTCCACATCGTGCCAACATCTGTTGCTTCCTGAGTTGTTAATTTTAGCCATTTTTATAGGTCAGGAAGAACTGTCAACTTAACGTCCCACGAGGTTGAAATTAAGGTGTCAGTTTAGCTAGACTCTTAGGTGGAGGTTTTAGGAAAGAATCTGCTTTCAAACTCATTCATGTTGCTAGCAGAATTCAGTGAATTCAGTAGCTTTTAATTATAGGTCTGAGGTTCCTCTTTCCTTGGCAGCCGAGGACCTCAGTGTTCCTTAAGGCTGCCCACATTCCTTCTTATTTGGCTTCTTCATCCTCAGCACTAGCATGAGCATGTCAAATTCTTCTTACATTTTACAACTCTGACTTCCCCTTTTGCCAGCAGCAGGAAAAACTTTCTGCTTTTAAATTCTCACACGATTAGATCAGGTTCACTTGGATAATCTAAAGTTCAATAATACTTCATAAAATAACGTAATTATGGGACTGATACCTTGAACTCAGGGGCTCTGGAGATTAGGGCAGGACATTTTTAAGGGCCATTTTAAAATTATGCCTCCAATAGGGAGTAGCACAAACCATTGCCAATTCAATTTAAACATTAAAATATGAACATTAAAAAAACACAAATGAACAACAAAACAACAACAATAAAAACCAAATGAACATGGCCTGAAACTTAACAAAACACAAGTGAGTTGTGTTTTGTCTATGTAAGCAGAGATAAGTGACTAACAGTCTTTGAAACAAATGTGTAATATTGAAAATCCTAATGTTTAGATTCTGATGATGAAGGGGAGAAAAATTCTCCTCTGCCATCTTTGGGTCTCTGTCTCAGACTATGAATTAAATAGACATAAGACAGATTCACAGGACGAAAGCAGGCAGATTTTATTGAATTTCTTATATGTGTATGGGGGCCTTCTAAAAGAAAACAAAACAAACAAACAAAAATAAAACAAACAAACAAAAAAAAAAAAAACCCTGAAGACCCAAAGAAGGGACCAGAGCAGGAAGCTTTTGTGCCTTTTAGACAAAGAAACAATAAATTTATGAAGAATTGACAAGGCAAAGGTGTTTAGGTTAGGGGTAGTAAATGGTGAAGAAATAACTAGAAAAATAAGGGTTAGTTTAACAAGGTTTGTTTGTATAGGTTTCTTGGCTCTAAATTCCCTGTCTCTGGTGATGAGATAGGGAGGGAACTTCTCATGTGGGAGATGTATGTTCTGCTCTCAGGAGGATAAAAGAGGGTCAGAGTGTCCCTTTCTCTTTTTTTAAATTTTTTTGGTGTTTATGTTTGAGAGAAAGAGAGACAGGCAGACAGACGGAGTGCGAGTGGGGCAGGGGCAGAGAGAGAGGGAGACACAGCATCCGAAATAGGCTCCAAGCTGTCAGCACAGAGCCCGACAAGGGGCTCGAACTCACGAACAGTGAGATCATGATCTGAGCCAAAGTCGGCGCTCAACCGACTATGCCACCCAGACACCCCCAGAGTGTCCTTGTGCTGGCTATTTCTTGCAGTGACTTTAATTCAAAATAATCAATATGCCAAAGTGGCATATTTTGGAATGACATCTTCTGAATCTCTTCAGTGACATTTTTATGAAAGTTGTTATTCTTATGAAATGTTTGTGGTAACAATTGCCTTGTTTCGTTTTATTTTTCTAAATCAACCAAGCCTCCTGTGTACTATGTGATAAATGATAATGATTTGCTACTGGCCTCTCTAAGAAGCCGATCAAGATATTTATGATCCTCTTTTCTTACCCCTGTACACATTCTCCCCGGGTGATCTCATTGACTATCATGGCTTTAACTTTTATCTATAAAACGATATTTTATAAAATGACGTACCATGTACAATGATGGTCCAAATCTACCCCTTCATCCCCAGTCTCAAGTTAGAAAATATTATTTCCATTTTCCCACTGGATTTTTCCAGAGATTCTTACGCCATGTATCAGGTGAACTAATTATCTCTGCCCACTCCAATATCTACTGCCCCTTTTGATGGTGAATATAGATTTGTATGTCAAGTAATCATTTTTCAAAGATGTTTGGCTGACCCTATATGATAACTTCTCAGTGAAATCTTATTCTAGAAATATTTCCTGTTCATTTGTAGTTCAACTATCAATACTAATTTCATTTTTTTTTTTTGCAAAAATATTTTAAGCTGTTTTTACATCTTGTAAGGATTCATTATAATCAAACTAGAGAGCGCACTACTGTTAACAGTCCGTGTTGTATTTTTTTTTTTGAATCAGGAAAAAGTGACATACATTTGTAAAAGTGGCTGTTCCACATAAAGATCAAATACAGGTACTGTGCCAATCTTAATATGAGACAGTAGTTCAGTATTGAGATAAAAGAAATTTAAATGGGAGATCTGATGTTTTCTTTCCATCTATGTGGTATCTCTTATTGACTACTACCCATTTGAGGACACTATTGTCATGCACAGCTTCAATTGCAAGCTTCTGTCCCTCACTACCTGAGGGCTTTCTCTGCCTACTACAGCCAATATGGCCTCCAGATGGGGAACACAAGAGGTGCCAAGAAATTCAGGTTCCCAGGGGCAACTTTTCACCTAAGGCTGAGAATTTGTGAAGCGTTATCAGCTTTCTGAGGTACCTTTGATACATAGTCTACACTGTCTCTTAATGTTCCTCAGCTAAATTGAACACTGGTTGCACACAGGAGTGACCTGCTCAAGAAAGCAGCTCTTTGTGGAATCTTTTCCCTTCCCTGTCTTAGGGATTCCTTACTTATTCCTTACTCTCAGGGTCTTCCCCTAGGGAAACCCAACTTAAGACAATATATTCTTGTATCGACTTGTGCTCTTCCTGGAGGCCATGCACCACACTTTGAAAACCCGTGTTCTATAAGACAAAGTCTATACATCTCATTTTATAGGTAAGGTTCTCATCATCTGGCCCTTACCCGTTATTTATTATTCCTCACCCACCCTCCCCTCCCCTATAGTACAGACACATGGAAAATCTAACCATTCAGTAACAACCTCATTCTTTTTCATATTCTATTTCATTGTATCATTCTATGATCTGTCTCTCCTATATGAACTGGCAAATACCCTGCAGACCTGTGTTATTTTGGGGGGTCTAGAACCAAATATATATTTCAAATGTGTAATAGATGAATAAATGAATGAGTGATCAAAAGTGCATCTGAAACACTATCTAAATAGATTCAATTATGGACAAACATTTTTATTTTTCATTTCAATCACATGGCCTTATATGTAACATACTGGCTACAATGGGGCAGTGCAAGTTCAGGGAAAAAGAGTTTTGAGTGACTCTAGTGATGGCCATGAGATAAATTCTTTAAAAGGGACAAATGTAGTAGTAAAGATGTGACTCTATGATAACAAAACACAATTCTCTTCTTTTCAACACCTAGGCAGGTAAAAGGGGGTGATATAGTGAGCCATGTGAAATATATTCATAATATGCATCACAAATGCTTTTTTAAGTAATAACCTTTTAAAAAGGAATTTCTATGGACGCATAGTGTTGCTCACTTATTCACCAAAGGAATATGCAGATTAGTTTCCTCACGCCTAGGTTGAATAACAGACACAGGTGTCACCAGAACTAATAAAATGATTTTAATCATTGGAAACTCATATCTTTCATGGATTATCATATTAAGGAAAGAATGTTTATCCTTCTCTTTCCAAATGACATTTCATGGTTTATACCCCAAAATTACAGCATGTGCAGACCAAAACTGACTATCGGGCAGGCCCTTTCTGA
This sequence comes from Panthera tigris, assembly GCF_018350195.1. Lineage (NCBI taxonomy): Eukaryota > Metazoa > Chordata > Mammalia > Carnivora > Felidae > Panthera > Panthera tigris. The sequence goes on along the minus strand of NC_056664.1, from coordinate 81,809,981 downwards.
CTTAATGCTGTTCCGAAGTAACACCTAACCAACTAACAACAAAACCTGGAAGACATTCAGAAAAAAGAAAGAAAGAAGAAAGAAAGAAAGAAAGAAAGAAAGAAAGAAAGAAAGAAAGAAAAGAAAGAGAGAAAGAAACAGAAAGAAAGAAAGAAAGAAAGAAAAAGAAAGAAAGAAAGAACAACTTAAATAGTGAGCAGCTGAATAGAAGCATCCATTAACACATCTATTTTAAAGTTGCATGCAAAACAGGATTTAGATAAAATGATACTGCTGTTTTGTTTTGCAATGTAACTTGAAAAGGCAAAAATGAAAGTTTTAAGGTGCAACATGAAGATCAAAATAAATTTTGATGTTTTGACCTTTCATAGGCTCCTTTTACACCATTTCCTCCCTCTTGTTTTCCCTGTTTCAGTATCAGTTAGATGGAACAGAAAGTAAACCGTCAACATGCAGAACATGGAAACACTTCAGAAGTACAGTTTCTGCGAAGCTTGATACAGCCTCAATCTTTCACGAATTAGATTTTAAAGGTTAAAAAGAACTTGGCACTGAGAGTTAGAAAGAGAGAAGGGAGAATGTTCCTACATGGTGCTTTGAGAATCTGCTTCAGTTGTGCTCTAATAAACTGATTTCCTTATGCAGGTAACTATTCCTTGTTTTCAGCCTCTGAGAGTTCTGACTTTTGGACGAAACAACTTCATAATGGCAAATGAAACCAAATGTGTTCATAGAGATCCCCCCCTTTTTTTCCCCAAGTTTTCCATAAGATAAGGCCAAAGGATTGTCATCAGGAAGTGAGTTTGGAATCTTCAGATTCACCTGTCTTTCACAAAGACAACAAAATACATCTCTATCAGAAGTCATTGCTGCCAAAATAATTTCACTTCAGGCAGTGGGTATTTCAATAGATAATAAACTGGATGGATTAGATGCCTGAGTCTCTATGTTAGGAAGTCCAGATGGAAACACAGATCAAAACACGGAATGGCTAGAAGGCATGGTTAAAAAAAAAAAAAAAAAGACAAACATACACAACAACAATAACAGCCAGGCAGATGAATTTGGGCCTGCTTTTCTTATACCATCAAAGACATAGGGTCTTTGAGCTTTGAAGAAACAATGTAGGCTATCTATGGAATTATTGTAATAGGTGCTATCTGCCTTTTTCTCCCCTCAATTGCACTGACATCGTCACAGAACCTAAGAGCATGTAGGTGCAAGATACTCTACTTTAAGTTAAAGTATGAACTAAACTACCCTTCATCTATTAAAATCAAAATGAAAATAGATGTCTTAATTATAATCTGCAATCTCCACTTTAACCCAATGTTCAGATTTTTCTTACATTTCCTTTTTCTTTCTTTGCTTCCTATATTTTTAGAGAAAGATATTGCTGAATAGTTAAACTCTCTCACCATCAGAAAGCAGAAGAGAGGAATATGGCAATTTATAAGATTCAAAAAATAAAATGAAAATACTACAGACTCAGAAGAATACAGTCACATAAATATCCACTAAGCTGATAGGAAAGGATTGAATTAACACATTGCCTTCCTTCAGCATTATAAATACAGCATATATTACTCTTATGGATTGAAAACAAAAATACAATTCTACTTATTGAATATTCCCATAGTCAGCTAATATTTGCCACTGTAATCCCTTTACTAGCTGAAAGGAAGCCAAATAGTGGATTAATCTCACACAAAAACAATGGCTTTATTATCTTGTTGTCTCTTGTATTGTGAAGCAGATCCCAGCAGATGTTTCCATTTCTGTTGTTATGCATATCACAGACTTCTGTCTAAACCATAGCATCAAGCGCTCTATATTTCAATTGATGTTTTTCTTTTGACTATTTGATTGGAGTGATATTATTATTATGCTCACTTAGTATTTATTGAGCACCCACATGAGTGCACCACACAGCTGCATAACACAAAAAGACAGCCCCAGTGCTATACCGAGATTTGATTTTTTAAAAATAACAAAATTCCCTTTATTCACATTAAGTAGGTTATTACCTAAGATATGTTTTATTTGTTTTAGTCTTGCATGGTTACCTGTTTTACAAAATTAGATCAATTTTTAATGACTCCATTAAGTTGCAGTATCTCCATTCAGAAAATGGACCAAATAAAATCCATTCTTTAGGTAGCTAAAAAGCATGAAAATAAAACTTAGCAGAACGCTCAGTCATTTCTGTGAGAATGATTGCAGACAGAAATAAGAAAGAGGCATGTAGTTAAAATCCAGATGTTATGATTTTTAAGAAAATGTTTTTCTTCCCAAGGCAGCATATTTTTAAGGTTAAAAAAAGTCACAGCGAAAGACAAATACCGCTATGAATGCTCTCAGAGAAGCATGTTCCATATAAGAAACACAGGCACGCTGTCTACCTGAATTGAAACCAAGGCCTGGGAGCCACCCAGAAACTACAGATGTAGAGACTTCTCTTTGCCCACAGGGATTGTAAATCAAGACTATCAGAAGCTGGAGCTCTCAGATAATTTCCATCTGAGCCATCGTGAGGGAAATCAGCATAATCACAACACTTTCACTTCCAGATATATTCATAGTCTTTGCAAGAAGATGCTTATGCCTGTATGTTTGAAAATTCAGAATGAAGTATCTTTTTCTTTTCAATGTTTATTATTTATTTATTTATTTATTTATTTATTTTGAGAGATAGAGAGAGACAGTCCCAAGTAGGCTCCACGCTGTCAGGGCAGCGCCTAACATGGGGCTCCATCCCAGGAACAATGAGATCATGACTGGAGCCAAAATCAAGAGGCAGATGCTTAACCAACTGAGCCACCCAGGAGCCCCTAGAATGAACTATCTTTTGCATATGCAGACAGTGTATAGAAGTTGGCCTTAGACACACTCATGCTAATCGTGGAAAGGTAAATTTTGCCAAAATTTTTACTTTGGGATTTTAACATGTTTTAAATGACTTTTAAAAGCAAGATCACTCTGGAGCGCCTGGGTGATTCAGTCAGTTAAGCCTCCGATTTAGGCTTAGGTCATGATCTCACCATTGATGAGTTTGAGCCCCAAATTGGGCTCTGTGCTGACAGCTCAGAGCCTGGAACCTGCTTCAGATTCTGTGTCTCCCTCTCTCTCTGCTCCTACCCTGCTCGGGCTCTGCACTGTCTCTCTCAAAAATAAATAAACATTAAAAAAAATTTTTTAAAAATGAGGTCACTCTGTTTAAGTCAGAGACCCAACATTTGTAATTCATTAAGGAATCTATTCAGCCACTTGGCAGTGTTTATTGAACACTTACTATGTGTTTGGCACTGAGCTTGATATTCAAAGGTGAAAAATTAAAAATAATTATTAAAAATATATTATTTCCACCTTGATGGATGTTTTGGTCTAGTAAGAATGGCAGAACTTAAATTTAAAAAAAAATACACAATACTGCAAACACTGATAAGAGAAATGAAGGAAAAATATAAAATTTTATGAAAGCATAGATGGATTAGAAGAACAAATATTGCTAAAATGTCCATACTACCCAAAGTAATCTACAGATTTAATTCAAGCTCCATCAAAATACCAACGGTGTTTTTCATAGAACAAGAACAAACAACCCCAAAATTGGTATGATAACAACAACAACAACAACAAAAAACCCTGAATAGCCAAAGTAATCTTGTAAAGGAAAAACAAAACCGGAGCTATGGCAATTCCAGACTTCAAGTTATATGACAAAGCTATAGTAATCGAAACAGTATGATATTGGCACAAAAATAGATAGATCAATGGAACAGAATAGAAAGGCCAGAAGTAAAACCACAAATATATGGTCAATTAATCTTCAACAAAGGAGCCCAGAATATGCAATGGGGAAAAATTCAGTCTCTTCAACAAACGGTGGTGAGACAACTGGACAGCTATATGAAAAGACTAAAACTAGACTGCTTTCTTATACCATACACTAAAATAAACTCAAAATGGATTACAGATCTAAATGTGAGAACTGAAACCATAACATCCCAGAAGAGAGCACAGGCAGTAATTTCTTTGACATGAGCCATAACAACATCTTTCTAGATACGTCTCCTGAGACGAGGGAAGCAAAAGCAAAAATAAATTATTGGGACAACATCAAAATAAAAGGTTCTGCACAGCAAAGGAAGCAATCAACAAAACTAAAAGACAACCTATCAAATGGGAGAAGATATTTGCAAATGACGTACCTGATAAAGGGTTAGTATCCAGAATATATAAAGAATTTATACAACTCAACACGCAGAAAATAAGTAATCCAATTAAAAAATGGACAGAAGACATGAACAGACAAAAATTTCCAAAGAAGACATACAGATGGCCAACAGATACATGAGAAGATGCTCAGCATTTCATCATCAGGGAAATTCAAATAAAAACCACAGTGAGATATCACCTCAGATCTGTCAGAATGGCTAGAATATAAAATTTAAGAAACAACAAGTATTGTCAAGGATGTGGGGAAAAAAGAACCCATGTGTACTGTTGGTGTGAAGGTGTGCAGCCACTGTGGAAGACAGTATAGAGATTCCTCAAAAAATTAAAAATAGAACTATAATATCCAGTAATCAATTGCACGAATGGGTATTTACCCTAAGAATATGAAAACACTAAGTTGAGGTGATATATGCACCCCCATGTTTATTGCACCATTATTTGCAATAACAACATTACGGAAGAAGTACAAGTGTCCATCAACTGATGAATGGATAAAGAAGATGTAGCATATATATATATATATATATATATATATATATACATATATATATATTGTATATATGTGTACATACATATATGTATACATACATATATACATACATATATATCTATTGTGTGTATATAGATAGATAGATAGATAGATAGATAGATGGATAATAGAATATTATTCAGGCAAAAAAAGAACGAAATCTTGCCATTTGAAACATCATGGATGAATCTAGAGAGTATCATGCTAAGTGAAATAAGCCAGTGAGAGAAAGCCCAATACCATATGATTTTATTCATCCGTGAAACGTAAGAAACAAAACGAATGAATGAAGGGAAGAGAAAAAGAGACAAACCAAAACAAACAAACAAACAAAACCCCAGAGTCTTAACTATAGAGAACAAAGAGATGGTTACCAGAGGGGAGGTTGGTGGGGGAAATGGATGAAACAGGTGAAGGGAATTAAGAGTACCCTTATCATGATGAGCACTGGGTAATATATGAAATTGTTGATAACTATATTGTACACCTGAAACTAATATAACACTATGTTAACTATATTTTAAAATCAATTTGCAAAATCAATTGAAATTAAAAAGCACTATGAGAGCATAACATCTGAGAGCTACCCAATTTGGATTAGGGAGTCAAGGGACCTCTCCAAGGTAGGGTTTTCCCAGGCTCCCTCTACAACCTCTTCCCCTCCCAGTTGGTGTGTTCAACCTCCCTCACTCTGACCCTTCTTTGACCTCATTAAGATCAAGTTGATGTTACCTTCTCCTTTCTTCCCAATCCATCTGTCCCCTTTTTTTTTTTCACTTTCCCAATTATTCTGCTTATATTTCATGTGCATTACTTCAATGTACCAGTTAAGGCCAATGCCTTAACTCCCTGTCCCTCTGTCTTCACCTCTCAGAATTCCTCTTCACCCCCTTTGCCTGCTCCTGAGCGTTGAGTGCTACCGGAAGAAGATCTGTGTGCAGTGGTCCCCTGTGCCTTTATGATCCCAAAACTCGAATAGGCCCTTAAACTCATCGGCTTGTCCTACTGCATTTCAAACCTTCTCCTTTCATCTCAGCTTTTCCTTCTCCTGCTACCACTTTACACTCAATACGCATTTCAGTTCAAATAAAAAAAAAATACATATAAGTCATCAGATTAAATCTTTATCTTCTTGATCCTAAAAATGCAAGCCTGCACAATGGTACTCATCTTCTATTTCTTACTGTTTATTGCCACAAAAGAGTCTCTTCCTAGTATTTAAAACTAATTCCCCTCTCATGTTCTTAGGAGTGAACTGAAGCATTGAACATTTTCCCTCTTGATATTTTACTTCTCTTTCCCAAATACTTTTTCCCCAATTAAAAAAAAAAAAAAAGTCCCAACTTAACTGTACATTCCCTCCAGTTCCAACTTATCTGTGATTCCACTCAGAGCTAATCTCATGAAGCGTTGCTTAGAATTGAGGCTCTCCAACCCCATGCTTCTTACTAACATTCTCTCCTCTCTTGGTTTCCATGGCATTGCATGTTTCTTATATTCCTCTTAGCTCTCTGGTTGTGCATTTTCTGTCTCCTTTGGAACGCTTTTTCTACTTAGCTATTTAACACTGGTGTTTCACAATAAATAGGGTCCTCTTCTCTTCTCTATTCTCTGTCCCAAGGCAATTTCATTTGCTATTTCTCTCCTATGCACACACATTTTAGAATTATATCACTGCTTTGACTTTTCCATATGTCTATATAAAAAGTACTTCATACTCATACCCTAAAATCGAAACCTTAATTTATGATCTCCCACCCTCACTTTTACAACATCTGGGCACACCCCAATGTTTCCTTTCTCACTGAATGGCACTACTATCCATCCAGCTGTTCAAGCCCAAAACCTAGGAATCATTTTGACTGCCCTTCTTGTGACCCAAATCCAATCTATCACCAAGCTTTGTTTCTTTAATCTTCAAAAGTTATCTGTCAACGTTTCTCCACAGCTGTCACTACCACCCTAGTCTAGAGTATCACTTCTCATTTCAATGACTCCAAAAAGTGGCTCACTGTTCAAGGTGCAAGTCTTCACAATGTGTTATCCATATACAAGCAGAATTATATTCTTAAAATGTAAATCTCTTTCTGTCATGTACTTACTAAAAACATTTCAAAGGCTCTTTTTGAACTTTTTGGATGGACAAAACACCTTGATACGGCCTGAATGATTCTATGTAAGTAGCTCTCACTATGTCTCTGGTCCATCTTGCATCATGTCCCATATGCTTCTCTATGTTCCGGTCACATTGGCTCTGTTTTAGTCCCAGGTATGAGATCTATATACATACTTATACATATTTAATCTCACCATGTGCTGTTCTGAACATGTTGTTCTGTCACACTATAATTGGGGGGAAACTTTTTGAAAGTTACATTACAAATATGCAGGGAAAAAGGCAGAAACAAGAATGACTCTGTCAATTCCAATTGAGGCATTAATATGATAGTGATTAATAGAAATGAAGATACTCTAGTGAGTTTGAAACAGATTCCTCCCCACCACCTCAGCGCTAGTTGTGATATTTAATGATTCACCTGTATAACACTCCCGACATCATTCTGTGTTTGGAACTGTCACATTCACTGTGATAGCTCACAGATCCCCAACCCCACGATTTCCTCATTATAAATTCTAGTGAGGCTAGGCCCAAGCACTGACTGACATATTTCATTATGTTGTATTTCATGCACATACATGTTCTATTCTTTTGCTTTTATCTTAAAATTAGGATATTTTATTTTATTTTCTTGATTATGTAGTGAGGTAAGTCACATCGTCTATGAATTTAATTTCAGAACAGCTCAAGAAGTTTTCAAAAATATTCACTACACACACACACACACACACACACACAATTAATGGATGAAGTTGAAAGCCACAGAGAAAGGGAGTGTGAGAAGAGGTGAGCAGGGAGAGAATGGGAGTAGTTGTACCAAAAGAGGGAGCTTACGTTGGCAGGGCCCAACTTGGGAGAGGAGAAGACTGACCACAAAACAAGTTTGGACTTTTGGCTCTTATATGGTGTAATGGTCAGTTTTATGTTTCAACTTGGCCAGAATATAGCCCTAAGTTATTCAATAGGATACTACTAGATGTTTCTGTGAAGGGATTTTGCAGATGTAATTAACATGTACTATATGCTGCATTAAGTAAAGATACTCAATAATCTGAGTGGATCTGAGCCCATAAGTTGAAAGATTTCAAGAGGAGAGCTGAGGTTTTCCTGAGCAATTAGAAGCTTTGCCTGTGGATGGGAGGTTCAGCTCCTGTCTGAGAGTTTCCAACCTGCCCTCCTGATGGCCTACTCTGTAGTCTTTGGAGGTGCTTAGCCAGAATCCACAATTATGCAAGCCAACTCATTACAATAAATCTTTACTAGATAAATAGACAGGTAGATAGATGATAGATAGATAGATAGATAGATGATAGATAGATATAGATATAGATATAGATATGGATATATTTATAGATATAGATATCCTACTGATTCTGTTTCTCTGGTGAAACCCTGACTGATACACATGGGACAGGGCATTTTGACTACTGAAATAAGATGGTTTTGACTACTAAAAACAACTAGAAAAAAAAATTAATATCTGAGAGTGACCAGAAAGTTCAATACCTGTCCAAACCCTCATCTGGGGAAAAATATTTATTCTCATTGACTAAAATTTAAAAGAACTAGGGGGAGGGGGCTGAAAGTTGCATTCTGATCACAGGACTGACATCAGATGTGCTCAACAGGCTGGCTACACTGTTCCTGGCTCTCTTCTTTTGACTTACTCTTGCTCATCTTTCCTTTTTGACTTGCAGGAAAGAGCTGTGAACTTTTTGAAACCTGAAAACAGTGTTCTGTATGGTCAGAAAGGAGCAAGTCATAAGAAGAGGGGCATCGGGTGAATTTGGAGCCTGGGGCGAAGAGAGGAAGAGAGCCAGATTACACAGTACTTTGCTGGCCACAGCACGGATTTATATTTTACCCTAAGTGCTAATGGAAGCCATGTAAGCTTTTTGAAAACAGGAGTGATGTAATCTAATTTAAGTTTGAAGATCACTCTGGCCATTGTGTGGAGTGGAGAAAAGATTTGAAAGGGCCAGAAGCAGAGCTCAGGGGACCAGACAGGAGACTATTACGGCACTCTAGGTAAGAAAACCTTTTATGAATAGATCCTTAAAACTAATCTTAAGTAGAACATTTTATTTACAAGGATGCTCTTCATCGGAGTGTATATATGTAGGGATTGGCAGGGTTTCCAAAACAAAGGTCCATTTGTTCAAATTATTTCTTCTTTAGGTCATCAGACTGTCCCCTAAATTACTTATTTCCTGGGCTGGAACTATTCAGTTTGTCCCTATAAGTCCAGCTTCTCTCTTCTCTACCTGCTGTGTGGAGGTATGTGTGACCATTCAGAAACACATCCTCAGAGTGTGCTTTTGCCTCCGGCTTTCCAGTGATTAGGCCAACAGGGAGGGGGGAAGCGATACCTAGGAGGAGAGGAGGGAAGGAGGAAAGTGAGAAAATATCATTCTCCAGGTCCCCTCTTCATGTAAGACAAGGTGGATCTTTATTGAAATCCACAGTAATACAGGTTTCCCCTGATATGCAAATGTAGGGCATTCCTTAGGAAACCTTTAGTAAGCCAAATTGACTAGGGCAAAGAAGCAATTATCATTAATTTAAAGAAAAAAAAAAACCTTTTAGTGTTCTCAGCCCCCCAAAATAACCTTTCTTAGACTTTTCCAATACTTTGGGACACATCTTGCTGACAGATGCACAAAATAAATTGAGATAAAGCGCAGATGCTTACAGATGTGGTTCAAAGCTCAGGCAGCTTGATGTGGAGACACCGAGTGCAGTACTCGGGGATGGGGCTCGGAGGTGCCTCTCTTGCTTCTTGGGGTGTGCACTGCTCTAGCTTTCCAGCTAGAGTACTATTTTCACCTTGCCTTTTTTTTTTAAAGCAAAAATCCTCGTCAGATTTCTTTCCGTCAACCAAAATAGGAACTACTGTAGGTCTTTTGTAAAAGCAAAGTGACGTAACTTGAAATTTCAAACAGCAGGGGATACCTGGACCATGGCAATATGGGGAGAAGAGGAGGACCTTGTTCCAGCCCTTGTCTGGCCTTGCCACTTTCCAAAGAGCAAGGGATGTGTAAGCCAAGGGGATATATGCACCCAGAGCCCAGCCTTCACATTCTGGACCATGTTCTTGGTGCACAAGACCCCAGAGTTTCTTGGTGAAACGGGTCTGAAACCAACTGCATGGCTCTTTGGAGGATGGAGATCAAGATGGAGACAGAGTTTGGTAATATGGACTGGGGTGCCCACACATGTGTTTAAAAATATCTTTTGGTGTGAAAAGAAGGGGTATTGAGGAGGAGGAAGCTGTGGGCCCGCGGTAGCGGCTTGTCCTCAGACTGCCATGTGTCAGTGCAAAATTTCACGGGGTCTGAAAATCCTAAATGCAAATATGACCTTCCACATTATTATGAAGATATAGTCATCGAGGACAGATATTTATTATTTCTCTTTTGGTTAACCTGATTTATAATTTAAATATTTAGATGTGTGACTTGTAGGCCACAATTTTTACTCTTGCTCAGGGCCGCCCAAATGTGAGAGGTGGACTAGGCCCACAGTTTTGTCAGGAAACCTTCATACAGGTGATTCTGTTTCAGGTCTAGCTTGGCAACAGCTCCCCTTACCAGTCCATGGCTCAAGGGTTTTCTTGAACCCCTACCCCCATCTTTGTAAAGGATCCTTGGGGCGCCTGGGTGGCTCCGTCGGTTAAGCGTCCAACTTCAGCTCAGGTCATGATCTCACAGTCCGTGAGTTCAAGCCCCACGTCAGGCTCTGTGCTGACAGCTCAGAGCCTGGAGCCTGCTTCAGATTCTGTGTCTCCCTCTCTCTCTGCCCCTCCCCTGCTCATGCTCTGTTTCTCTCTGTCTCAAAAATAAATAAAAACATTTTAAATTAAAAAAAAAAAAAAGAATCCTTACATTAAATGCTTCTCAATTGACCAGCCAGAAGGTAGCATCTGTTTCTTACCAGGAGCCCTCCAGGTACAAAACCTAGAGGCCAAAAGTTGAAAGTATAATAGTTCAACACAGTTATAGAGCAATAATTTGACTTCGGTGCAAACTCGGTGTTAAATATCAGTGTGTTATTACGTTTTAGTTATACCATCTTTATAGACTAACTAGTTGTTTGGACAGATGAGCCCAGTTCTAGAACACTTGACTGTCTTCAGCTAACAATGTTGCATTATTTAGAACAATAAAAGAAAAAGGCCTCAGTTTTCTCTCTAAGGCACATATCCAGTCTCTGCCATTACTGTTTTATCTTATGGAATCTGTTATAGGAATTGCTGTTTCTCTCCTGAAAGAATGAGGCAGACAGAACTTCTTGGGACTTGCCCCCAAGCTACCAAAACTAAGTCTCCCTGTCTGCTCTATGCTTCCTATGCACCCCCTGCCTACAGGGAGTGATTCTGCAACTCTTGATGACTGGAGAAAGGAATTCAACTTATTTCCCAACTAGGGTTTGGGATGTCAGGAGACAACATGTTTGTTTATGCATCTATTTGTTTTTGCTTTAACTAGAAAGTATACATACGTATGCAAAACAAATGTTTGTCAAATCTATAAAAAATGCACAAGATTTGTTTGTGAATAGCTCCAATATATATTACTTTTTCTTTCTGTTGCACATTTTTAAAGTTTATTTATTTATTTTGAGAGGAGGAGGGGCAGAGGGACAGTGAGGGAGACAGAATCCCAAGAAGGCTCTGCACTGTCAGTGCAGAGGCCTACACGGGGCTCAAACCCATGAACTGTGAGATCATGGCCTGAGCCAAAATCAAGAGTCAGACGCTAAAGCAACTGAGCCACCCAGGTGTCCTTGTTGCACATTTTTCTGTATTTTGTTTAATTAAAGATCTTCGTATTCATTATAAAACAAATTGCTTTAAAATAAAAATGATTTTGGAACTTTTCAGCGAGTGGCCTAGAAATAGAAATGGACGTAAGTAACTCTAAAGGACAGAACAAGAAACTCTAACATCCTCCAAAAGTCACACAACCTGGTTCTGTTATTTTGACAACAGAAAACTAGAGAATGTTATTAGAGTTTTCAGCAACTGTTTAGAAACAAGTCATGTGCATGCAATAGCCATATCAGGAGGACACATATAAGAACATTCAGGAAATTTTCTAAGTTTTATCAGGATACGAGAGTCCAGAGAGTTTCCAAAGTAACTGTCATCAACTTATTCATTATATTACACAACTTCATTGCATTACGTTATTGAATGTCTGTTATGTACCTGGCAGTGCTCATGGTTGTGTAGACATAGCAATGAATAGAGAAGTCAAGATTCTGTTCTCTTAGAATTTATGTAATTAGGGGATGGAATAAACGAGTAAGTAAAAAAAAAAAAAAAAAACATGACTAAGATAAGTTGATATAGTGGTATGTACTGTTAAGGCAAAAAAAAAAAAGAAATTAACATAAATGTAGGTAAGAAGGAACTGCTATAGATTGCTGGTCAGCAAAGCTCTCTCACAGAGGTGACATACAGCAGAACCCTGGATAGCAAGACAGATGGTCCCAGTAGAAAGAACCATAAATTCAAGGTTTTTAAAAAGAAAGTGAGCTTGTCTTTTTCCGAGGCATCCGAAGAACAGTGAATGGGAAAGTCAGATGAGATGGAGTCTCAGATTAACTCAGGTATGATTTTGGAGTCCTTATATAGAGTTCAGAAATCTCAAATTTCTAACCGTCTGCAGCAAAGATTTGACAAAGAATGATTGCAAAGGTAAGCTGCAAGCTCTGAACTACCACCGAGAGCACCTTTTACGCATGAAATCTTTTCAGCAGAAAGAGGACCAGTGCATCCACCAGTGATCCACATAGGTGGATGCTGAGGGAAAGCAGGTCGTGTTGTGTACATGTTCCTATATATATATATCTGTCTGCTGTACGAGAATGATGTAGAGTTTTAGCACTTTGTCTAGGTTGCACAAGTTGTTTTATGGGATGTAATTGTTATCTACCAGTATGGTTAATGGTTTGGATAAAAATATGACAGATGACGGATTCCACAAAGGCACCAAACGAGTTATATGCAATAAAGTGAGCCAGACTGACTTATGGGTGTTAGTGCCCCAGGAGGGGATTTATTTCCAGCATTATGCTCAACTTTCATGCACACATATGTGAAATTGATCAATTAACTATTTTACAAAGATTTTCCATTTTATTCAGGGGTATGAATCAGATCACTACTCCTTTACAGATTTTTCCCAGGAGCTACATGTGAATTGAAGAAGGGTTATTTTCAGAGATTCATAACTCCTTCATACTTACAGCCTCAGATAAAATGATAAAGGGGAGGCAAAGTTTACTATTTTCTCCCCATTTGCTTCAGTGCTTTTTTATTTCCACTTTGTAACTGTAGGCAAGCCTTGATCGATGAGTATAATAAAGGATATGAGTAGTTTAAGAAAATAAGGCAAGCTAATAGGAATAAAACTGACCATTTTTCATTTCTTTAAGTCCTGAAATACATTTAGGATGCTCCTCCAATGGCCCCATGATGAGGACAGTTTCTTTGCAATTGGTTCTAGATTAATGGGCCTTTCTCCTTGCTAAGAAAATATTTATAAAGATACAGTGATTGTCATGCATTGATACATCTTTTTTGTTAGGCATATCTAACATGTATATTTTTTTATTATTTAAAGGCAAGACTAATTATGTCCTACATTATCATTTGGTGACATCATAACAACCTATTTTGGGGTGCCTGGGTGGCTCAGTCGGTTAGCATCTGACTTTTGCTCAGGTCATAATCTCACTGTCCTGAGTTCGAGCCCCTCATCGGGCTCTCTGCTGTCAGTGCAGAGCCCTCTTCAGATCCTCTACCTGCCTCTCTCTCTCTTTCTCTTTATCTTGCAAAAATAAATAAACATTAAAAAAACTATTTAATGACAAGAAGTTTGTTGAAAAAATATTTCCACTTGGAAGTGCCAGTTTAAATTAAATCGAATCACTTCTGAGAGATTATCACTTTTGAAGGATTAAAAAAGAGTGGTACTACGGTTTTTGTAAAGTAATCATAACTCATAAAACAATCCCACAAATTTTTTAAAGAAAAGAAACATTACATGCATTTCAGGAGCCATTAGTTGTTCTATGTGTCTCTGGAGAACCCACGATTAGGAATGACCACAAAATACTGCAGTAAGTGAGAATTTATGAAATGAGTAGATTCTATTTTCTTATCACTGAAAATTATGTGAAGGAGTCTAAAAAACATTAAGCACCTTACTTTATTTCTGGCTGGATTTGAATTAGGACACACATGATCTGGTTCCAACTTTGCTACTAGGTAGTTGTGTGACCTTGGGTACATCATTGAATCTCTCTGACCCGTAGTTAACTCATATGTAAAAGAAGATTATTGAGGTAGATGACATTAAAGATTCCTTTCAGGTTATTCCCTAAAATGATATTGCTGTTTTCTCTTTAAGAAGTCATAAGTAAAGGGGTGCCTGAGTGGGTCACTTGGTTAAGTGCCCAACTGTTGGCTTCGGCTCAGGTCATGATCTTGCAGTTCCTGGGTTCGAGCTCCATATTGGGCTCTGTGCTGACAGCGTGGAACCTGTTCGGGGGTCTCTCTCTCCCTCTCTCTCTGCCCCTTCCCTGCTCTGTCTCTCTCCCAAAATAAATAAACTTAAAAAAGAGCACCCATATGTAGAATGTAAAGAATATAACTGCTAGTTTAAAGTAAAACCTGTAGTGCTTAGAAGTAATGATACCTGTGTTAGTTTGCTAAGACTGCATAACAAAATACCATAGACTGGGTGGCTTAAACCACAGACATTTATTTCTCACAGTTGTGGAGGCTGGAAGTCTGAGATTAAGGTGTCACTAGGGCTGATTTCTCCTGAGGCCTCTTTCCTTGACATGTAGATCATTGTCTCCTCACTGTGTCCTCACGTGGCCTTTTCTCTGTGTGCATACAGCCCAGTGTCTCTTCCTCTTTTTACAGGAACATCAGTCATATTGGAGTAGGACCCCAGCCTTATTGCCTCATTTACCTTAGTTACTCCTTTAAAGGCTCTGTCTCCAAATATAGTTACATTGGAGGTTAAAGTTTTAGTACATGAATTGGTGGGGGGAGTGGATACAATTCAGTCTATAATGGTATCTTAATAATAGCGAAGTGTAAAAGTACTAAGCGAGTAAAAGCTTTGAGGTTGTACAAAATGGATCTACAACACCAAAAAGTTTTATTATTCTATATCATATGTATATACATCCACGTATGTATGTGTACATATTTTCATTTATTATTGGAATCACATTAGAATTTACCTTGCTAATTGTTCATTTTGAGATTCTTGAGTATTGTTCCCTTAATGGACGCAATATATGGTCATTGATTTTATAGATTCAAAGTTAAAAATACCGAAAATAAAAAATAAATAATATACCAAAACCAGTAATAGGTAACTCAGTCCTAAAATTAGCCCTTTATCTGCATGCCAGATTATGGTAATGGGAAAAGCTTTCCTCTGTGATATTTGCCGTGAAAATGGTCTAAGGCTAAATCTTTCACTGTATAGCAGTCATGTCTGTGTGGGGATGCTTCTGACTCGTATCTTCCCAGAGGTTGTGGGTAGGGTGCCATCGCCCTGCTTTCAGCAGCATCTCTGAGTTTGGGCTTCCCTTGGGCTTAAATGCCCCTTTCTACTTGTATTGCTTTGCGAGGGGCGATAGTTGTTGACGGTGCAAACATCACCTGGAGCATTCTCTACTCTTCCACTGAGTCTGTGGTCTTTAGTGGGCATGGGGTGTCCTTGTCCAGTTCCCAACAATGAGTCACAAACAGTTGCAAGCTCTCTGTTAGTTCAAAGAAGGCTTTTTAAAAAGGCCTCAGCAGTGTTCTCAAGCTGCTTGATGAAAAACTCTAATTTGCACACATTTTGAGAGAACTGCTTGGGGGATGGGAGGAAATTCTATTGTCTGCTGGACAGTGTTATGTTTCAGGTTAGTTTACAGTGATATTTATGTTAAAAGTCAAGCTGAATTGCAGCTCTCTGCTTTTAAGAATAGTACAATATCATGGTTCCCAAATATATACAACAATGATCAAAGGAAGCCATGTTTCTGATCAGGACAAAGGTCACAGTAGAGTGCCCAGTGAGCAGAGCATTATTGATAATACAAAAGAGAGGATAGAAAAGATAGCTACTCCCAAAGTTCAGGCAAAAATCACAAATCCTGTTCATTTTAAGCTATCTCTCTGGGAATTCTCTTAATTCTGGCAAGTGAGGTTGCCTAATAAGTAATTATATTTCCAATTTCATACCATCATTATCATTTACACATTAACTATGACCCATATGATGTAAGTTGCCCTTGAAACATGTCCAATGTGAAGTTTTAAACATTTATAACATTGTCCACAAATTGTGATTTAATGAGATGATTCACAGATTTGCATTTTTGAGTTGTACCTTATCAGTCTTGCACTAAAACCCTAAGAGACATAGGCAATGGCTAAGTTCATGGAGTCTCAATCTGGATTGCTTGTGTTCAATATGAGATAACCTGGCTTGGTCACTTATATACAGGTGACCATCGTCATATCACTCAATCTCTTAGACTCAGTTTCCTTATCAGTAAAATGGAGATAACAATAGCTCCTACCACCTTAGGTGTTATAAGGTTCCAATGGTACATACAAGGTACATACAAGGGTACATACAAGGCTCTTAGAAGAGTGCCTGGTGCGGAATACAAATGCAATAAATGTCAGCTATCACTGCTTTGTTATTTACTGGGTTCCTGACATGTTCCATTCTAGGAAGTGGGATATATATCCAAGAAATAAGTAAAATAAACATCAACTAAAGGGCTCAGTCTCACTTATAGGTGCAATTTGTATGATGGAAACTATATATGAAAAGTATCAACAAATAAAAAAGGCCCTCTTGAAACCAAAGGTTGCAGAGTTTTTAGACTATGTCTATGTAAATGCAGGTTCCTGAACTGACATTCTTTCATGTTGAAATAATAAATCACCGGGTGATTTTTTAAGAATAATGCATTTGCAATCTTAGTGATAAATTCAAATTTATTATCATATATTATGCTTTTTCTTTTCATTCAAAATCACTGAAACAAATTAACATCGAAAAACAATTACAACCACATCTATGCTGAGAATTACCTCGAGTAGCTTAAATGAATTAAGGACCTGCTCACGCTCATGTAGTTTGTGCCAAGGAATTAAAAATCAAGATAAAAATTCCTATTAATAAAACAGTGTACAAAAAAAGGGAGATCTGGTTATTTTGTGATCCTAACAAGAAACACTTACATTTATTGAAGGCTTCAGCATTATGGCAGACATTTGATCACCACCAACAGCTCCTCTCCCTTCTCCGTTGCTAAAGACCCTTTCCCACTGCAGACACTGAAAATGCCACCTTTTTGCCTTACCAGCCACTTGTAGCCTGGACACAGGCACCTGCTCAGAGGGGAGCGCTCCCTCTGGCTTATGTGAAGGGACTTCTTTCTTGATGAAAACATCAGTGTGTAGGTGAAAGCATACCTTCTGTCTTGCCTTTAGGTGCTATTCTCTATAGAAGGGCAAACTGGGGACGGATCAGCTGCCTTAGAAACATAGGGTCAAGCTAAGAGACTTTTCAAAGAGACCAATCCAGAAGCTTCTGGATTAACCAGCCCTGGAAGAATTTACCTCCGGCATCCTTATAGTGTGAGCTAATGAATCCACACAGCTTAAATCTTTTTTGTCAGGCATTCTGATAGCTGCAATTAATATGAGAGTTCTTATGGGGTAGTTATACTGATAATTGCTTTCATAACCATATAAAACTGTTAGAAAAGCATTAAGCTTAATTAAAATAATCAACATCATATTGATTATTGAGAAATAATTCCCTAGTCTTAAATCAATATTACCAACTAGTGGAAGGAAAGAATTGATTGAACAAAGAAGTTCACAATACAGCACATTTAGTATGGTCCCACTTACTGAAAGTGAGGAGAGGGGAGAGAGAGAATGGGAGAGAGTGAGTGAGAAAGAGAATATCTAGAAAGATATTCCCTCAAACTTTAATACTGTTTACCCTGAGTAGCAATTAAAATAAATTTTGTACTTTTTGAAAAAATTATTGTAAGCTCATCCCCACTTTTTTCTGTTATTTAATTTTTTATTAATATCTAAATAAAAGCCAAAGCCATTTTCATTTTGGAAAAAAAAATTAAACAAAAGAAGGATAATTCAGGTTTATCTAATAAACTGCATTGAGTTTGGGAGAGAACATAAAGATATTCTCATATACTTATATGGAAGTGTAATTGGTGCAGATTTTCTGGTAAGTGCATCAAAGACTGAAAAATATGACTTTTTTTTTTTTACTGAGAAAAGCCACTTCTTGATCCTTGATGACTTTTCAGCTGCACAGTTTGGAGTAGCAACAACAACAACAAAAAGTAAAAACAACAACAACAAAAATCACTCTATGTCATTAGACCAACAGTAGTTCAATGACATCCATACAATATAATACTCTCAGGTTAGATATATATCACATAGAGTGGTGGTAATGGCATATTTAAACTTTTAAAATATGTATACGTATGTATATGTTATTTTCACTTCTGTGTAAATGTGTGTGTACAGGTACATTTCAGGCAAAAAATAAATACATTTGAAAGAACAATCTCCAAATTCTTAATGGTGGTTTTAATTAGGGTAGAATATTATGGAAAGGTAAAGAACTTTCACTTTTTACTTGTACATGCTTTTATTATTTGATTTTGCTTTGGGCTTATGTTAACTGTGTAATTTAAAGCTTTTTGTTGGCTGGGGGGTGCTTAGGTCGTTTGGTCAGTTCAGCATCAGACTTCAGTTCAGGTTATGATCTCACAGTTCTTGGGTTCCAGCCCCGCATTGGACTCTGTGCTGACAGTGCAAAGCCTGCTTGGGATTCTTTCTCTCTCTCTCTCTCTACCTCTCTCTCTCTCACTCTCTCTCTCTCTCTCTCCCTTTCTCTCTGACTCTCCCCTTATTCCTGTGACTTATTCATTCCACAACAAGGAGCCTGCACCTCCCACTCCCCTTCACTCATTTTGTCCATTTCCCTGTCCTCTGGCAATCATTCATTCGTTCTCTATATTTATGAGTCTGTTTCTGCTTTTGTTTGGTTTATTTTGTGTTTTAGACTCCACATATAAGTGAAATCATATGGTATTTGCCTTTCTCTGATGGACTAATCTCACGTAGCATTATATTCTTTATGTCCCTCCATGTTGTTTCAAATGTCAAGATCTCACTCTTTTATAGCTGAATAATATTCCATCATATATATATATATACATACATATATATATATACACACACACACATATATTCCATCATATATATATATACATAGACATCATATATAGACATGGGTTGCTTCCATATCTTGGCTATTGCAAATAATGCTGCAATAAACATAAGGGTGCATGTATCTTTTTGAATTAGTGGTTTCTTTTTCTTTGCATAAATACCCGATTGTTTCTCTCCCTTTAAACTACGCTGCTAATGTGCTCAGGAGACTAGCTGGTAAACCAGGATGTCTGTGTCGGTATCGACACTGGATGTTAATGTGAAAAGTTAGCTAGTGTGGCGACAGTAGTTGCAGAGGACGCTCTCTGCAGACGTGGTGGCTCTGGCAAGAGACCAGAGTACACAAGGTGGCCTGGTGTGTCATTTTTCAAAATAGGCGAGATTGTCTGTTTTTGCTTCGTATTATTTTACTTCTAGCTTCCCAACAAGATGAATCATTCTTAAATACAATTTTAATTTGCAATTTTCTTTTTATGTTTTAAAATGTTTTATTTATTTTTGAGAAAGAAAGAGAGAGCAAGCAGAGGAGGGACAGAGAGAGGGGGGAGACAGAGAATCTGAAGCAGGCTCCAGGCTCTGAACCATCAGCACAGAGCCCACCATGGGGTTTAACTCAGGAACCACGAGATCATGACCTGAGCAGAAATGGGATGCTTAACCGACTGAGCCACCCAGGAGCCCTTAATTTGCAATTTTAATCATTAAGAACTTTCTTTTTTCAATAGACAAAGAAGTGAAGTATGTCTTTTCATTCTCCATTTCATTCTTTAGACTCAACTCAGTCCAATACTTGAGGAGTCCAAGTACCTACCATCACCTTCTCTGAGCACATACTTAAGTCCTTTGTAGGAGCTACCTTTTCCTAGTCTTCTTTTCACCCTCTCTTTGGACCGGGTGATATCAAATGAAGATAATTCCATAAAAATTCAAAGAAAATAGATGTTTAATAATCAATAAGTTTAACTATGGACTACACTTTTCACCTGTGAATGAACGGCAATTGCCTGAGCATTGTCTCTTCCTTTTAGGTATGAAGCAAGGTCTTTTGGCAAAACAGTTCAGAGAGTGTTTCTCCTTGTATTTAAGAGTATATTTCCTGGGGGGAGATCTCTATTTTGTATTTTTTTTCCACCAGATCCCTAATGAAGAACAGAAGGTCAGTGAAGTGAACAAGTGAAAAAATAAACATGTAAATCAAGCATAACCAAGGTTAAACACCCAAGATGTTTAGTGTTACTATTTAAAGGCCAGAATATATGGATTAGTATTATAACCATTTCCATTGCTTAATTCACTGCTTTAAAACTTGTTTGAAGCTTTTGCAAGAAAGGCTATTGACCATGGGGTTCCTGGGTGGTTCAGTCTGTTGAGTATCTGACTAAAGCTCAGGTCCCAATCTCACAGTTTGTGAGTTTGAGCCCCACATTGGACTCTCTGCTGTCAGTGCAGAACTGGCTTCAGATCCTCTGTCCTCCTCTCTCTCTGCCCCCCCACCTCCTGCTCTCTCTCTCTCTCTCAAAAATAAATAAACATTTATAAAGAAAGAAAGAAGAAAGAAAGGAAGAAAGGAAGAAAGAAAGAAAGAAAGAAAGAAAGAGAAAGAAAGAAAGAAAGACGAAAGAAAGAGCGAGATATTGGCCAGATCAGGAGTCCATACTGAAGCACAGATATCGGTATCATAATCCCTGTTTCCTAACAGAACCCAATGCTTACCACAGGCTTCATAAGCTCCTTCCAGTTAGTATCTTCAGGCCTCTAATGTGTGAGGTTTAAATCAGGTCATATTGTTTAGGTAATGCATTGCCTATTTCTGGATCAGGTGCCAGTCTGAGTTCTTCATTCATTTCTCATCTTACTCTTTTCACTCATATAACCATTTTGTTTAGTTATCCATTATGATTTCACTAAAATGTTAGAAGAGGATATTTTTCCAATTTCCATTAAATTTGTATTAGCTTTGAATTTGTATTTAAAGCAAACTATTTTAAAATCTTGCACTAGAATGGTCTTTCATTTGTCCTTCTTAAAAGCTGGAATAAAGACCCAGAAATGTGTTAATTTATCCATCAAACATTCATTAAGTTCTGTAAAAGATGAGAAGGAATAATTAAAAAAATCTAATTTAGATTTGGTGACATGGGAGAAAAAATAATTATGATAATATTCTCATACACAAAATAAGCAAAGAGACATATCCTTTTTAGGTAGATCCATAAAGCTAGGGAGAATATGAAGCACACACACAAATTATTTCCTTTTCTGCCAAAATTATGGAAAAATCCATATTAACTAACCTGCCCTGCTTCACTGTGTTCGATAGCCTTGAAATGTCTCATTTTCTTTACCAGTTGCAAGGTCTAATGGAAGCATATGCAATTGCAGTAACACTGTGAAGGGACAGTGATAGGAGATTTATTTTAAATCTTGTGCGAAAGCTTGGTGCTCATTAAACTGGAGGATTAATAACACTCTCCACTAGAGCCAGGTATAATGCAGGCAGGCGTGCAGGTGTCTGAGTGCAGCTCTGCAAATCCTCCTTCATTTTGACCTGCTCCTTCCCTGTTATTCCAGTCTTAGCCTGTTTGAGGAGAGACTCCAAATCACGCCAAATTGCTCAGTGGACTTTGCAACTTGGTTATACACTCAAGGAAAGCAGAAGAGTAGCATGAAACTCCAATTTCTTATCTGACATTGCAAAGAATGCAGGAAGGACTAGTATTGTGGTGTCTAAGATGACAAATGGAAAGGAATTTTCTCCAATTGAGCTGAACAGAAATTATTGACTCAGCTTATGTCTATGCTAGAAATTATTAGATTCTCCTTTTTCTTAAGTACAGGATGCAAAAGGTCCATGAAATGAGTATCATTAGCTCACAAAGAGACAGTCTTAATGATAGAAGAGATTCTAAGAGAACATTAGAATGTGACTTAAGCAGGAGACTTAGGTGTATTTGTTAAAAAAAAAAAAAAAAAAAAAAGGAAATGAAAAAAAAGTGTCTTAGCATGAGTCCACAACTCTAGATTTCTGTTTCAAGGCCTTACAGTCAAAAAGTTGTTTGTTTTTAATTGTATTTACATGATGTGCTGATGTTTTCCTATATCCTTATTTATTCCTTTTCATGACAAAAAGCCTAGATTTTCCTTCTTTCCAATTTATAAAGAGCGAAGACTGAGAACATCGTTCTCGAAATCTGGTTCCACCTTTATTATAAACACTGATGACACCAGGCAGGCTGCTGATATGTTTCTTTTAGTTAAGCTATGATAATGGTCTTGACAGTTAAAAACTATGAGTTGAACAAATCAATTGTGCTTGTACTCTTAAACAAAACTATCATAATGAAGAAGTAAATCCTATGAAATTTAAACTGTAGAATTCGAAAATGAACAGATTTAATGTTTTTTGTAGGTAGAAAGATGTTGAGCATACTACAGATGGCAGGTATCTTTAAATCCTTTCTTTGGTTGAAGTTTTAAAATCAATAGAAAGAAAGTTGAAAGGGGTTTTAGTCAAGTATTTTAACTGCAAATTCTGCAAGAAAAACTTGTATTGGCTTTGGAATACATGTTACCTGAAACATTAAAAATCCCTCTACATTTTAATCCAATTAAAGATTAATTTTATGTAAGTATGCAATCTATCTAGATTTTTTTTTTCTCCAGACAGCTAAAATAAAAGGGAGTGGTACTGTAGAGGATTAAGCCAGATCAATGTATGGCAGTGGTAACCCTGAGTGACAGTTGAAATCATTATCTATGGCATTCTACTCCTCCCCTCCATATGCAATTCTTTTCTCCCAGTCTCACTTTCTCTTTCCCTCCCACTCTGTTATATTGTACTGCTGTGTGTTTCCTTTTCTGTAACTCTGTCTTTTTCTTCCCTTTGCCTGTATCTTAGAACTCATGGTGAGCCCTATAAAATATTGTTCAACAATTTCTCTGATTCTAAAATATAAAAGTATTGTTGACTATTTTTTGCTTCATTAATTTCTTTCTTTTTCTGTCATGCCTGAAATCCCCAGAATTGTCTTTAAGATAATCCTTTAGAAGTGTCATATCAAAACCACCATATTGTGACCAACATTATTTTCTGCCTTCATTTGAATCCTGGAAAACAAAAAGGAAGATATGGGTTTGTGTGTGTGTGTGTGTGTGTGTGTGTGTGTGTGCCTGTGTGTATTTTCTTTTTTTTTTTCAAATCAGCTTTAGGAATAAGAGAGTGTTTTACTTTTTTGGAAAGGTTTTATCTCATTAGTTTTTTTTTCAGATACTGAATTTGTAAGATGAGTTCTCATGTGGAGTAATAGAAAATATTTTTCATTTTCCAGATTTCAGGAAGAAAAAAACATTTCCTTCCATTTTATGGAAAAAAGTATATGGTAATCTAGGTATACACATAAAACAATGAGACTTTACCAAAACAAAGAGAGTATATCTAATGGGAAGTCATTAAAATAGCACCTTCAGGGTAACACCTAGATATTTAGGTTGTAAGATAAAATTCTGGCCTAAACATGAGGTCTGCCACAGGCCTCTCCCTCTCTCTACCACTCTTAGAGAGCAGAGTTGCATGCTCTCTAAGGGCCTCAGTGTCCTCATCTCTCAAATGAGATACGTGGACTAAATGATTTCCCCCATCCTAGAAACAGGACCATAAATATTGAAACCATGGTACGTTCAGCAACATTTCTCATGTCAAGTTGCCAAGAGGGTTACTTGTCCACACAGACTGAGGTCACGATAATATTTTAATTTCATTGCATTCTTTAATGTTAATGCAGAGGTAGAGAAAAGGAGGACCACTGTTCAGCTTCCATTCTGAGGAGAAATCATAGAAGTTATGTTGTTCCCTCTCTTCACCTGGTTAGCCAATGTTTTAGTGCATTTTAGACTGTGTCATATTAGAATCCCTATATGCCTTAACAGCAGTCAATCAGGAAATCCCTTAATGGTGCTCCTCTATTTTTATTACTAGTCCTAATCATATTTTTTCCTAATCACTTTTTTATTTGAACTAAAATCTCTGATGTTATTAGTATCATCTCTGTCTCCCAGTAGATGGTAATATAACTCAATTCAACAAATAACTGGGTAATCAAAATATGCTATAAATGCTATGCTCATGTAAATGGCAAGTGCTTCCTTAACAAGATCCAGGCATCGTGTTAAATGCTTTATTGTTAGCTCATATACTTTTTACAAAACTCAGCATCATTCCCATCTTAATAAATGAGAAGTTCGGATTATAAATAAGTGTTGGTAGAATTAGAACACAATGATCTTAGTCTGAAATAATTTTTTGACTTTGAAATTCTTGGGATTTAAATTACAGATACTCATTGAACTTCACATTTCTATTGTTACATCTTTAGTGGAGCCCTGATCTGGCACTTTTGTCTGTTTTTTTGCAGTAAGTTTTGACTTAGGAGCACAGTAGAACTAGGATTTTGCTTTTCTACCTGACAGTATTAAATAACTAAGGATGTAAATATACAAGGTAAATTTTCAGTGATGACATGAAGAAAGAACATTCATTTTAGACCTCAAGCCATCCATATAGGATGTCTATGTGCACATCCAAAAGATAATCAAATTGACTGACAATAGCTTTCATTTCAGCTCCCTCATTGACTAATATGCTAAGTCCCTTCAACTGATTGCAAATACTACCCCCTAGGAGACAGCAGTGGCATAAAAATGTCTTCCCTTTATGTTTATGGTATATAGACAGTGTCTGTTTTCTCAACTGAAATTGTAGGGCTCATTCGGTCTGGAGTGCTCAATAGTAATAATTTATAAATAATTTCATTCCATTTTTTTTCCAGAGTCTATAATCACCTTGTTTTTCTACTAGAAACCTTTGTGTTTGAAGTAGGAAATATTTAAGGCAAGATATTTTTGGACTTACACTTTCTAAACGTTGTATGGAAGGCACTAAATGGCTTTCCCCTAGTGGGCTGTCTCATATTATAGAATGGCTTGATTCCATCAGACAGAGACTAAAAATGTACATGAACTTCTACTTTTAGGTTGCATCATGAGGGCTCATTGTGACATTTTCAATGAAGTTAAAGGCCAAAAGAATCCCTATCATTGCAGTTTTCAATTACTAGAAAAGCAGCTAGACTTTGTCATACACCTTTCTAGTGCATGACCTGTCTCTAATATTCTCTTTTTCCCCATGTTATTTAACATGTAGGGCAAGTTTTGTGTATGTTGTAAGCAGAAATAAGGCTCATGTGAACATATTTAAAGGGCTGAAAGGGCATTTGGACTTAAAAACAAAAAGGAATTAGATATTATATATCTAAGTGGACCAGGAACCTGCCCTCAATCTGTCCTTCTAAACCAGAGCTCACAATCCTATGTTCAGTGTTTTTGAAATCTTGCACAATGCCATATGCATGCTGTCCTTGCTCTTGTGGTCTGAATCTACCAGCCTTCCGTCTCTAAAAATCAAGTCTATTCTCCCACACAAAATCTTCATTGAACAGTTCTGCAATTCTCACTGATTTTGAGCTTCCATTTTTGGTATTGTTGTTAGTCAGTTTTAATGATGTACTATTGGTTGTCAAACAATGAAACCATTTTCTTATTCAGCACAACAGAACTAATGCTTTTAAATGAGTATTCTTCTTCAAAATCATTCCTATTAGGGAGTATAATAACGCTTGTGATGGAACCCACCTGTCCCCATCACGATGTAGGACACATATTCTTCTGAAATACCTTCTGAGCTGGCTTCTCAGCCTGATAAGAAAGCAGGCATAAACACATGATGATTGCACAATACATAACCAGTAGAGGTTTTCTTTCTTTCTCGTTTTCTCATTTGTTTTTCCTCTGATTACAACATTTCATCCTTTCTTTTTGTGTGGTGATACCACAGCAACACCTAAGACAAGATTTCTGAGTCAAATTTTGGATATTAGTAGAAGACTAAAATCACCTAGATGAGATACAGTTTTTCTGTTACTACAAATTTATTTTCTTTTAATGCACTAAAAAAACATGATGATCTACTGTTATTTTTTAAAACCATTGTAATATGAATTTTTGGCCATGTAAGAAGTAACCAGAACATGATGTGTTTTCTACAATATTCTTTATATAAGGATGATCTTTGATGGTCCAAAACACTGTGCATGAAATCCTAAGAAACTCCCTCTTGGTCAGTGTTTAACTCAGCATCTTGTGAATTGTGTAATGAGACTTGTTTTACTAGATTCCTAGGCCACTGAGTAAGTTAGTGAAGACTGAAGATGTAAGCAGTAAACAAAGTTACTTTATGATCTTACCCTTTGTTTGAATTCTTTTTTTTGAATAAAACAGTGAAACAACACATAAACCTAGTGACAACTGAGCTCTCTCCTAAGGCTAAAGAATGACTCCTTTTCTCTTTCTTCCAAGAAGAGAGCACTCTACTGTATCACTTGCTAACATCTACTAAGGAAAGAGTTATTTTCCCCCTGACTTTCCTTGTTCCTGTCAGGCTGAGCATCTTTATTACTGCCCACTGATTCCTTCCTGTTTGACCATGTGATGGGCACAACTTCCAGCTTGGGGATCTCTATGCCACTTCATCTCCCTCCCATTGGAGGAAAAGGGTTATAAAAGGCAACATTAAATGAGTTATGGGAATTAAAAGCAAAAATGAATTATTGGTACCTGATCAAGATAAGCTTCTGCACTGCAAAGGAAACAATCAACAAAACTAAAAGGCAACTGATGGAATGGGAAAAGATATTTGCAAATGACATATTGGACAAAGGGCTAGTATCCAAAATATATAAAGAACTCACCAAACTCCATACCTGAAAAACAAATAATCAGTGAAGAAATGGGCAGAAGACATGAATAGACACTTCTCCAAAGAAGACATCCAGATGGCCAACAGACACATGAAAAGATGCTCAACGTCACTCTCATCAGGGAAATACAAATCATAACCACACTGAGACACTACCTCATGCTTGTCAGAGTGGCTAAAATGAACAAATCAGGAAACTATAGATGCTGGAGAGGATGTGGAGAAACGGGAACCTTCTTGCACTGTTGGTGGGAATGCAAACTGATGCAGCCGCTCTGGAAAACAGTGTGGAGGTTCCTCAAAAAATTAAAAATAGATCTACCCTATGACCCAGCAATAGCCCTGCTAGGAATTTACCCAAGGGATACAGGAGTGCTTATGCATAAGGGCACTTGTACCCCAATGTTTATAGCAGCACTTTCAACAATAGCCAAATTATGGAAAGAGCCTAAATGTCCATCAACTGATGAATGGATAAAGAAGTTGTTGTTTATACATACAATGGAATACTACTTGGCAATGAGAAAGAATGAAATATGGCCTTTTGTAGCAACGTGGATGGAAGTGGAGAGTGTTATTCTAAGTGAAATAAGTCAGGCAGAGAAAGACAGATACCACACATTTTCACTCATATGTGGATCCTGAGAAACTTAACAGAAGACCAGGGGGGAGGGGAAGGGGAAAAAAAAAGTTACAGAGAGGGAAGGAGGTAAACCATAAGAGACTCTTAAATACTGAGAACAAACTGAGGGTTGATGGGGGGTGGGGGAGCAGGGAAAGTGGGTGATGGACATTGAGGAAGGCACCTGTTGGGATGAGCACTGGGTGTTGTATGGAAACCAATTTGACGGTAAATTATATAAAATAAATAAAATAAAATAAAATAAGTTAAATGAGTTTATGTGTGCATTAGGCACAATCAAAAGTTAAAACTCTACAGACAACTGGAACTCTAACCTGAGAGGAAACTCTTCACCATAACTGCCAATATAACCTGTAGAGAACAATAATATCTAAACACTGTATGTTCTTGAGATTGACTATACATATTTAATATTATAACCCATCTTACATATATCTGTGAACACAGTGACCTTGTGTTAAAATGTATAATGTGTATAATCTGTAGATTTATGTGGTTTCTACAATGATAGAATAAAATAGACAAGGATTGTTGGAAGGATAAAGCCCCACTGACCCAAGCAATGCAGAATGGCACTTTATTTTATTTATTTATTTATTTGCATTTTTTCTTAATTGATAGCAATGTTTGGTTTCTGGACACATGCAAAATTATTCTTATCAAAAAAAGCTAAGGATAAAATGTAGAATTCAGACAATATAACTTTAAAATATTTCTTTTTTTAAAATATAATTTATTATCGAATTAGCTAACAGTGTACACAGTGTGCTCTTGGCTTCAGGAGCAGATTCCCGAGATTCATCACTTACATACAACACCCAGCGCTCATCCCAACAAGTGCCCTCCTCAATGCCCATCACCCATTTTCCCCTCTCCCCCACCCCCCCTATGAACACTCAGTTTGTTCTCTGTATTTAAGAGTCTCTTACAGTTAGCCTCCCTCTCTGTTTGAATCTAATTTTTACGCTTCCCTTCCCCCTTGGTCTTCTGTTACATTTCTCAAATTCCACATATGAGTGAAAACATATGATATTTGTCTTTCTCTGACTGAGTTATTTCACTCAGAATAATACCATCCAGTTCCATTCATGTTGTTGAAAATTGCAGGATTTCATTCTTTCTCATTGCCAAGTAGTATTCCATCGTATATATAAACCACATCTTTTTTTATCCATTCATCAGTTGATGGACATTTGAGCTCTTTCCATAATTTGGCTATTGTTGAAAGTGCTGCTATAAACATTGGGCTACATGTGCCCCTATGAATCAGCACTCTTGTATCCTTTGGATAAATTCCTAGTAGTGCTATTCCTGAGGCATAGGGTAATTTTATTTTTATTTTTTTGAGGAATCTCCACAGTATTTTCCAGATTGCCTGTACCAGTTTGCATTCCCACCAACAGTGCAAAAGGGTTCCCGTTTCTCCATATCCTTGCCAACATCTGTTGTTTCCTGTTGTTAATTTTAGCCACTCTGACCTGTGTGAGGTGGTATCTCCATGTGGCATGTGGTTTTGATTTGTATTTCCCAGATGGTAGACAATGTTGAGCATCTTTTCGTGTGTCTGATGGCCATCTGGATGTCTTCTTTTGAGAAGTGTCTATTCATGTCTTCTGCCCATTTCTTCACTGGATTGTTTTTTGGGTGTTGAATTTGGTAAATTCTTCATAGATTTTGGATACCAACCCTTTATCCTATATGTCGTTTGCAAATATCTTCCCCCTTTCCGTCGGTTGCCTTTTAGTTTTGTTGATTGTTTCCTTTGCTGTGAAGAAGCTTTTTATCTTGATGAGGTTCATTTTTGCTTTTATTTTTCTTGCCTTCAGAGATGTGTTGAGTAAGAAGTTGCTGCGGCTGAGGTCAAAGAGGTTGTTGCCTGTTTTCTCCTCTAGGGTTTTGATCGCTTCCTGTCTCACATTTAGGTCTTTCATCCATTTTGAGTTTATTTTTGTGTATGGTATAACAGAATGGCACTTTAGGTTTACAAAGGGCCACTGTGACTAGTGACGGGGATGAGATCAAAAAAACAGATATTGTATAGAAAAAGAGAGTAGTACCCAAATAAGGAAACTTACCAGGAAAAAGTCAAATTCCTTGAAGACCATGAACAAAGTGATAGAACTTGATGTTTCTGTGAATGTTTCCTAAAAATAAAGTGGGTTGAGGAGGGAAGGACTGAGTTGAGAGAAAGAAATCTGAGACTTGGTTTGAGAATTAAGCTGTGAATTTTAGCTTTTAATTTAAGCCTTTAATTTTATGCCTTTTCAGGCTCTCAGTGACTGTGAACCTGAAGGTAGGGTGCTAATCATCCCAGGAGTCTCACTGACTCACTTATTCACACGCAAATAGAATTGCCATTCTAGTGGTGAGAACCCACCATTTGTAGCTGCTGTCTAAACATGGAATACTTCTTGAATAACATTTTTACTTGAAATTACTTACTGGATAAGTATGTTTCCTACATCATGACATTGCCCTTCTCACAATGTATGTCATTTCATTACACAATATATTTCATTTGTACACATACAATTGAAATGTGTTTTCATTGAATTTAAACGTAAAAGGTAATTTTTCCGCTTTGATTGTGTCTATGGTATTATTCACAGAAAGAAACATTTGAAAAAATACCTGCAAAATAGTTTAATCCATGGGATGGGAGTTGGATAAGGATCTGATTATCTACAAATGGTATTTTCTTTAGTACTTTTTCACCTGTTGTTCATGGGTAGTGCCTTTTGCCACAGTGAGGAAAATCTGACAAGTTAACAGGTGATTAATCAAGTTTTAATCAGTGAAATAGCTTGGCAGGTCTAATTCCTGGTGAGAGGTCAATAGTAAAACCTCAGTATCTCAGTCCAGGGTGCGACTATATTAACCACTGTGGTCAAATTCCTATTTATTACGGTGTTTGAGACAGGAAAATATTGCACTGCCAAATGATTATTTTTTTAAGAGAGAAAATAGCCATGTAGCACAACTTTGGAATACTTCTCTTTACTTTGTGTCAAAAAGGCATGCTATTAAACCCTGTAATGGAAGTACCACTTCTTCCACCTTTCCTCAGCAGTCCAGAATGTCATGCGATGAGAATTTAATTGGGCTAAAGTGACTATTTGACATGCAGAACTGAGCTGTGTCATCAAGACTCCACAGGTAGTGAACACTTGGTAACTGATGGGTGGAAGAGAATGTACATCCTAATAAGGGGTCAAAGGACTTCAGGAGTTCTTCTATGTAATTACCTGAAGCCTCAGGTGAGATGGTGCATGTCAAATAAGAAAATTACAATTCTATCGCTGAAGAACAGGGGCA
The DNA here is from genome assembly GCF_018350195.1 of Panthera tigris. Taxonomy (NCBI): domain Eukaryota; kingdom Metazoa; phylum Chordata; class Mammalia; order Carnivora; family Felidae; genus Panthera; species Panthera tigris. The sequence continues at coordinate 81,779,010 of NC_056664.1, read as the reverse complement.
TCATATACAAAAAATAAAAACAAAGAGCTGAAGCCAAAGTTATCTAAAACTGGGTTATTTTGTGATAGGCTTTTGAAAGATTATCTTCAACTGAAGCACAGAGTGAAAACTTTTTCTAATACTAATTTTGTACGCCTAGATGAGTCACCACTTCATTGGCTAAACTATTCATAGCAGGTTTTGTTCCATAACTATTTGTAGGGAGGTAGGTTTTACTTTAATAAAATTGATCACGTGTAATCATAGGCCATACACTTTATGAGATTACCGATATAAACTTCCAAATGCCTTTGCCTATTCTATAATAATACATATGGTTAGGATTTATTTATTTGTTCCGGTTATACGAATAAGAAATGGAAACTTTAAATTAATTTGCATTTTCCAATAAACTGAGCACTAGCCACATAAGATAGTCAAATACTAATGTAACACTGAAGTGGCACAGACCAATACTTTGTGTCTTGAAAAAGCCCCCTTTCTAGAACATGTGATTGCATTTGCTCATCTCTTACTTGCATGCTATTATTTTTAGAAAAGCTTTCCTTTATTAACCTCAACACTTTATTTTAATAACCAGATAATTAACCACAGTAGTAATTGAATTGCTTAAAACTTATAAATTAATTAGGTTCTAATAGTTCCTTTAAAGTCGGTTTTTCAGAAAAGAATGTATTTTTAATATAATCAACATCAATAGGTGTTAAATTTGGAAGCTGGCTCACACAAGTCTAATTAAGGAAGGGAAAAGTCCTGGAAGAAAGAAGCACGTGCTAGATATATGAAGGGTATTTATACCGTGACTTTTATATTTATCTGTGTCCCTGTGCACAACCCATTTAGAGATTTGAGTTGGAATACCAAGAAACTGTTCCTCCTGCTGAGTTCTTCAGTGGGATCAGGTGGATACCAAATTCAGCATCAGGATAGTTTAACCTTTTCAAAAGGAAGAACTTCTAACAGTTTTCCTTTATCAGAATTGGCGAAAAACATGAGGTAGGAAGAGGAGAGAAGAGGATCAGAGGAGATTTCAGAAGAAAGGAAGTTAGAGCGGGAGGCAAGAGGCAGGAGGGGTTAGTAAAGTTCCAGTTGGAACTGGTCCAGTGGTGCTCTCGGCAAAAGACAGATTGGAAAGGGGCCGATTCTAGAGAAAAAGGAAGGAAAGGTTGAGGGGCTGACAGGTAGAGCTGGCTATGTGAAGAAACTCGGCAGCATCTGAGGGAGGAAACAGTACGTATATTTATGTAGAGGCAGTTCAAGAAAAAAATTTCTCCTGGGGAATTATCAAAAATAACAGTGATCACACATAGAGGAAAAGATTACACGCTCATGGGAGTGTGACCTCACACAATTTTGAAGAGTCTATTCAAGGGAGTATATACTTCTGCAGTAATGAAGTATTGGAGTTCAGTATTTGAATATGAATACTGAACATGAATAAAGAGTAAGCCTAGTAATAAGGGAGACTCAGAGTGATAGGAGGCCCAAGGTGAAGTTGAACAATGCACTAAGTGCCTTCCTGGACCCCAGCAACCAAGAACACTGAACTATGTTTCCTAAAAGTGTGTTATGTTTTTAATGTTTATTTATTTTTGAGAAAGACAGAGAAACAGAGAGACAAAGCAGCAAGGCAGACAGGGAATGAGACACAGAATCTGAAGCAAGCTCTAGGCTCTCAGCTGTCAGCACACAGCCCAACGCGGGGCTCAAACTCATGAACCATGAGATCATGACCTGAGCCGAAGTCGGACGCTTAACCGACTGAACCACCTAGGCACACCATGTGTTGAATTTTTAATATGAATTTATTAACTTCTTGCCTCTGCCTAAAAACTCTATGATTTTATAGTAATTTAGTAATAGAGATAAAATAAAGACCCATGATAAAAAAAAAGTTTTGGGGGAGCAGTGACAAGATGGAGAAATGACTTCTTGCTAGTCTTTGTAATCACAACAGATAAAATTCCTGAAATACATAAGAATATATAATATGATATAAATTATTATATAAATAACTAAATAAATAAATTATAAAAATATATAAATTATAAATATACACACACACTCTGAAAGGTGTTGAGAAGACGGAAGACTGGTTAGACTTCAGGACTCAGTGGTAAGTTCCCTGGGCTTTCTTTCAGCTCCATATGTCCCAGACTGACTATTGGAGAAGCCAACAACCTAGAAAATTACAACATTGTTTGATATGGTTCTCATTGTATTTTGAGCTAATACTGAAGACGGTTATATTATAATGGGGAAGAGTAGAAGGACTAAAAGGAAAGTGAGTTTTCTAGACTTCACCGGAATTAGTAACACGATATATTGGTAAACTGTGATCATTTATGTATGTATAATACCATGCCTAGGGCAATCACGAAATGTCTATATAAAGAGATACACTAAAAAAAAAAAAAAAAAAAAAAAGAAAAAAGAAAAAAACCCACTATAGATAAATCAAAATAATTCATTCTATAGGGAAATTTTAAGGGAATGATCTGCTATTGCATGTTCAGTGTAGTGGCTTCCTTCCCATTGCTAAGAGGAAAGGCCAGGAGGGGAATCCTGAGTTACATCATCTGTCTTCACCTGACGCTTTTCCTATGCATTATGTACTTTCTGTGAATTGCTGAAAGGTTCAGTAAACAGGAGTACATTTACCATCAACTGACTTGCAGGGTTATTGCCACTACTTTTATAAAGAATTATTTTTATCATCCTTAATCTGCTTATATATTATATTGATATAAACACAGTCAACCTTCCTCCATGAGGAGCGGAGACAAAAGAGATTTTTATGTCCAGATGGTCATTACTGCCTCAAAAGTATAAAGCAAGCTCCTTCTTATGTGAGTAAATCAGTGTTTTGCCCACCCCCACCTTAACATCTTTTTGAGGTATAATTAATACACAATTTACTGCACATACTTAAAGTATAAAAGAGTTGTTTGATTTCATCTATATAACACTCTACACATGAATACAAGTCTACGTATGTTATCTACCAGATGTGATAAAATTGCCTAGAATTATTCACACACATTGTGTCCATGTATATATCTAATTTTGACATTATACTTCAGTTACATAAAATGTCACCTTTGAGGAAGATAGGGTTCCGGGGAAATAGGACCTCTCTGTGACATTTTGTAACTTCCCATGAATCTGTAGTTATCTCAAAACAAAAAGCAAAAAAAAAAAAAAAAAAAAGAAAAAGAAAAGACAAAAGAGAACAAAAAGAAAAAAAGAAAACCTGCATTCACAGAAACAAATGACTATATATTTCATGGTTCCATCCATATAAAGTTTTAGAAAAGCAAATCTGTAGAGACAGAGAACAGATCAATGATTGACCAGAGCTGGGAGTAGTAGAATAGTAGAAAAGATTGATCATAAATGGACATGAAGGAATTTTGATAGGCGATGGAAAAGTTCTACAACCGAATTGTGGTGATAGCTACACAAATCCATAAATTTACTAAAACTCATTGAATTGTATACTGTCAGTGGGTGCATTTTATGGTATGTAAAGTATACTCCAGTATACTGTTAAAAAATGCACGATCATTGTGACAGTGGAAAAATAAGGTTATGCTGAACTTTTATTAACTTTTCTTTGAGAATTTAGTATTATTTACATTTTGAATTACACAGTGTCTGTATAGGAGCCGGGGGAAGATGTCAACAGCTTATCTGTGCCTTAGGCCTCTGGAGGTCTTTTCTAAGCACTGATGTGCACATGTCAAGGCAGATGGCATTGGAAGGAAGCCATGTGGGATGCACTGAAGGGAATCTTTTATCCCTGTAGCTGCACTGGTTAAGAGTTATTATCTTATCCTATTGAGAGAGGCAAAGACACTGATATCAGAACCTATTATATATCCTTTACAGTTTGCTGTCTGTGGATATATATTTCATACATATAGGAGGCTATAAAATAGCTGTCATTGCATCGTGCGCGCTCATTCATTGTCAACAAATCATTTTGTCATCTTTACAAAGCCCTAAGGAAAAAGACAAACGTTCACGCAAACAAACAAAAACCCTCTAACCTCTATAATCAGAGCTGACTCTGTCTGACTACTTAGTATCAGGATTCTAGCGCCCAGCATGAGAAAATCAGGCCAGGGTCACACTTTGCAAACTCTGCTCTGAAGAGATTTATTTCTGCCCAGATGTGTTTCACTTAATATGGCAACATTTTTATACTTCTATCATTTATTTATTACCCTGAACTGTAATAGTCTGTTTATGTGCTCCACCAGACTGTTAGTTCGGGGTGTAGTGGGAGGTGGGGGAGGTGGGGTTATCTTCTGTATCCTTAGTACCTGTGAGAGGACGCAGCACATAAAAGTTGCTGACTACATATTTGTATAATTGATTAGCAGTTAATGGAGAGGCTGCCGTAAGGGAAAATAGATACCTGGATAAAATCAGGAGGTCAGGCCTTCCCTGCAGATTTCAAATCTACAACATATTATTCGTAAAACACAAAGTTAAAGTAAATCCTTAGGGGTTTTAACATCTTAGATGAAACAAAACTGTGTCATATCACAGAGGTAGGAATCCAAACTTATTTAAGAGTGTGTGAGCCGGAATAAGTATTTGAAACATAAAATCAGATACAAAAGGCAGTTAAACCAGAGATGGTCCTAAAAAACAAAAAAAAAAAACCCAAAAACCAAAAAAAGCAAGAAAACAAAAACCAGTGCAGCAAGTAAAAAGTCTACGATAATTAGGTAGAACGTGGCAGTGATGATAACACAATTCTGAGGTAGGTTGTGTATCTCTCACATAAATAAATTGCTAATAAAGAAATAAACCTAGATTAAGGCACAAATTATTTTCCCCACTCAGATCAAAACTACCTGCTATTATCTGTATGTCTGTCCCCAGACATACAGATTTATGTATGTATACATACATACATAAATTTATTGTATGTATTAATTGTACAATACAATTTATTGTAATCTTAATACCCAAGGGTGATGGTATTTGGAGATGGGGTCTTTGGGAGATATTAAGTCATGAGGGTGGGGCCCTTATGAATAGGACTAATGCCCTTGTAAAAGAGGCTCCAGAGAGATCCCTAGCCTCATCTACCATGTGAGGACATCACAACAAGTTGCCAACTATTAACCAGAGTGACAGCAGTCACTAGAGCAGGGTCATGATGGTGACTTGATCCTGGATTTCCCAGCCTCCAGAACTCTGAGAAATAAATTGCTGTTGTTTAGAAGCTACCCAGTGTGTGGTACTTTGTTATAGCTTCCTGAACAGACTAAGAAACTACCACATTTTATATGTCATATGTAGAGATTTAAAAGAGGGATGTATTAGTCTGTTTGGACTGCCAGAACCAAATACCATAGACTGGGGGACTTAAACAACAGACATTCATTTTCTTCCAGTTCTGGAAGCTGGAAGTCCAACATCAAGTTTCCAGCTGATTTGGTTTCTGGTGATAACTCTTTTCCTGGTTTGTAGATGGCCCCCTTTTTGTCCGTGTCCTCATATGGCAGAAAGAAAACTCTGGTGTCTTTTCATCTTCTTACAAGCACACAAGCCCTGTTAGGTTGAGGCTCCACCCTATGACCTCATTGACCTTTATCACCTCCTTAAGGACCCATCTCCTCATACAGTCATATTGGGGGTTAAAGCTTTAATATATGAACTTTAGAGTAATACATATCAGTCCATAGCAACAGTTGAGATGGAAATCCAGATAGCACATAGTAAATCTTTACTGCGGGCCAACACCTTGACATGGGCACTTTTGTTGAATTCTCTCCATAAAGCTGCAGAATAACTTTATATGGACCTACGTGATTCATTAAGAAACAATGGTGAAGATGTCAATTATGTTTACCAGGGTTTCACAGCAACTAATAAAGAGGGTTAGGACTTGTGCCCAGGTCTTCTGACTTAAAAGTTAATTTTCCTACTTTATAAACTTTTAGAGAAATGATAGGTAAGTAAAGTAAATATTCTAGCATGTGATTATTTCATTCCCATACTTTTCCCCCAATTTTTTATACATGGGATATTTGATCTCATGAGTTTTTCCTGTTAATATGCTCTGTGCCTCCTCAACTAAACTTCAAGTTCAGACAGAGCCCAAGTGAACAGTTCCTATACACGCTGACAACGTCCCACTAAAAGCTCCTACATCTCTGTTTTTCTTCTTGGGGGCTTTAACCAGTACCATGGAAATTGCTGAGTCCAAGATTGCTGAGCTCAGCTATACCAGGGATTTAACACACTCAGGTGCAAACACACAGACATAAAAACCTCATAAGAACCTTGAACAATATTTTCAATAAAGGACAGTTCTGAGGATGGTTCTACAAAATTCCTCCAAGAGTCCCCAGATGGATTGAACCCCAGTGGCCCATAGTAGTTACATATTTATTATTCTTCCCCCTACTTCTAGCTCTTGCTTCCTGAGATTACCTCCCAGACATACTCCCTGCACTCAAGTCCTTATCTCCGGATCTGCCTCAGGAGCTCAGATACATTCCCTGAATGATGACCTCTTCATCATTTCACCTCCAATCTAAAAAACCTAAATTAATTCTTCAAACCTAAGTACTCTTAGAAAAATACATCAATTTGTTTATAGCAATTAATTAAAATGGCATTGCATTACAGTACAGATTTGGAAAAAAAGATACATTATTTTAAGCAGTTATAATGTCTACAGAAAAGTCATTTTCTTCATCTTTATCATCATGATCATCATCTTTATCATCATCATCCTCAAAACATTAATGCCCAATGATTCTACAACTATTGTTTTTCATCCCATGAGCGACATTTCCAACTTCATCCATGGCAAACAAAGTTGTAGTAATCTGCATCTTTGTAATACTAGTTACATCTGTAAAGGGTATTAATAGAGTTCCCCATCGCTGTCATATGCATTCTCTCATTTGTACCTCATAGCTATGAGTTACATAGGATAGATATTATAATTTTATACATGAAGAGATAAAAATTTTGGAGAAACTAAGTCAAATGCAGTTACTCTACTATTTTTTTTCATATAAACAAAAATATAATGATTTGTAATCCGTAATTCATTGTTGCACAGCGCTGCGTTGTCTTATTTGTAATAATTACATCTTAAAAAGCTACATGGACTTTTAGACTAATTGTTTATTCCCTGGTTACTCCAATTCATATACCAACTCCTTATGACTCCGAATACTAAAACAAACCCAGTTTCTTCAGTCTGGATCTCTTGCTTTCTCTAAGATTAACGTCAATATTACTTTTAATAGCAAGCAATTTTGTCGGAGATATTCAATGTCATATCTACTCAATCTAGTTTGATATCCAATAGAAAATGTGTCAATACATCATGACTTAATATATATTATATATCATATATTAATGATATTATTAAAATTTTACATATTAATATAATTTGTTAAATGCATATTTAATAATAATATTTAACATATATAAAGACTCCTACATCCCAGGACCATCTTGACTTCCATCATGCCTTGTACCGCACCAACTTCTTGCTACCCAACAACATTATCGGGAGCAGTAGCTGCTAGCCATAGCAGGGCATGGCCCTCTTCTCAAAAGAACAGTTATACACTCCAAGCTTTTTGAAAATAGGTTAGTGTAGAACCAGACTGTTCAGGGAAAATCCACCTTTCCACTTGGGTTTCTCTCCCTTACTTTCATACTGTTACCACACCTACATGTCTGACACCAGAGGTATGTTTTTTTTGTTGTTGTTGTTTTGTTATTTTGTTTGTTTGTTTTGTTTGTTTGGGGTTTTTTTGGCCTGCACCAAGCAATTCGGTGACACAAGGTGGGTGTGTTTAATAATAATTTAACTAAATTGTGATAATATCTCCCTAGAGATAGCATCAGACCCACTGGCTAAGGGCTCAGTTCCACAAAACTGCCTTCTTCCAGATGGCAAAATGGTAATTACAAGTAGTAGGTCCTCAGATTACCCACAACTTCTGCCTGACTTGGCTATGAATCAGAGGTTCCCGTGACTCCCTCCTCAGGTACAATTAATTTGCTAGAGAAGCTCACACAATTTAGGGAAACACTTATGTTTACCAGTTTGTTAAAGGCTATGCCAATGGATATGGATCAACAGTCAGATGAGATCCATGGGGCAAAGTCTGAGAAGGTCCTCGGCACAGGAGCCTCTGTCCCTGTGGAGTTGGGATATATCACCATCCCAGTATGTAAATGGGCTCACCAGTCTAGACACTCTCTGAACCCCAGGATTTTTATGGAGGCTTCATTATGTAGGCATGATTGATCATGAACTCCATTTCCAGCCCTTCTTTCTTTTTAAGAAAATGGGAGCAGGGCTGAAAATTTCAAGCTTCTAATCATGGCTTGGTCTTTACAGTGAATGGACTTTATTCAGAAGCCAGGAGACCACGTAGTGCTGACTCATTAGAATAAAAGATATGCTTATCACTTAGAAAATTACATAACTTTTAGGAGCTCTATGCCAGAAACCAGGGACAGAGACCAATATATATTTTCTATTATCTTATATAGACATAATTGTGTTCTTAGTAAATGGTATTTGTGGTCAAGTTGATGTTATAAACAGGGAGATATATTCAAAGAGAGGATTTATGGAACATACAGAAACAGGGTGCCATCCCAGGATTCTGACACAAGACCCTCCTGCAACAAATTTCTTTTCCTAATTCTGCAACCATATTCTGATAAATGGGAGGAGAGATGAAACTCCATCTTGTATAATCCATATTTTTATTAATTATGCTGAATAGTATAAACAAGGTATTCAGAGTGAAAATCATTGAGCAGAATTCAGATCCCTCAGGAGTTAAACCATGTCCTCAGGTCTGATCCACTTAACTGATAAGTATCTTTTAATGGCATTTAATATGTTGCCTTTGTTTCTATTACATTTGATTTATTTAGACAATAGATTGATACAGCTGTATAATATAGGAAGAAATCACTTTATATATATATAAAGTGTATATATATATATATATACATATATCAGAAAAACTCTTTACCAGAAAGAAAAACTTCGTATTAGATAAATCATTCTGTCACCAGTCTGCTTGATAATACCAATAAAATTGAGACTGTTAACTAATGAACCAGCATAACCTCAAAATTAATATGACACACTATAGTTTAAAAAAAATTTTTTTTAACGTTTATTTATTTTTGAGACAGAGAGAGACAGAGCATGAACGGGGGAGGGTCAGAGAGAGGGAGACACAGAATCTGAAACAGGCTCCAGGCTGTGAGCTGTCAGCACAGAGCCCTACGCGGGGCTCGAACTCACGGACCGCGAGATCATGACCCGAGCTGAAGTCGGCCGCTTAACCGACTCAGCCACCCAGGCGCCCCGACACACTATAGTTTTAAATAAGACTTTAATTTAAATGGTATCAAGTCCTCAGTCAGAATAATTATTTTTGGTAAAACTTTTCAATGCAGCACAATTTCTCTATTTTACTTTTTAAAAGTTTTAGAACTATTTTTTTTCCTTACCAATTTGATCACTAAGATTTAGTATCAAAGGTATCTGACAAGAAACAAGTGGGGTTGAAATTTGGACTTATTCCCTCGGTTCTCCTTATACGTGTCATAAAGAACAAAGACTCAAGACTTATCCAGCATCAGAGCTTCATTCCTTCCAAATGTCACTTAGGCTGTTGGGTTTCACTGAGGAACCCACTGAAGTGGAGATCTGATAAAGAAATAAGGTTAAAACAAGACATTCACAGACAATGAAACCTTAGTGAATAGTCAAGTGGTAAAAATGAAGTGCTTACCTACTTTATACAAAAAGACTGAAATAAAATGATTGCCTGACTTGTTAAATAAAAAAACTTATAATGTCAATAAACATTCCTCAATATGTGTTAGCATCTTGCACTGAGCAAAACTCTTACTGAGCAGATGTGACTAGAATGTTTGTCATTGAAATGTCTTCACTTTAGAAGATGCCTTACAAGCTGTAAACCCTCATATAAGTTATTATCATGCCTGCCTTTCTTATATCTGATACTTCACGGGGAATAACAATTTCCTTTGTTTGGTTTTTATTTATTCAGTCAGTGTTGTATGTTTGTTTATTTTCTTTTCTTGTGATTCTGGCACCAGTGCCATTCAAATCAGAAGATACTGAGATAATAGGCCGATTAAATCACTGGGAGCATTTGATTAATTCTTATGGAAACTTCCAAAAAGAAAAATATTTACTCATTTAATTATTAAATTCCTAAAAAGTACATAAGAGAAAGCCTCTTTATGGTTTGTTAGACTATCATAATACTTGTCCTTAAGCAAGTAAAACTCAGGGTAATCTTTGCAGGTACATTTATTCACCTACCAATGAGATTAAAAATCCTCTGTTAACTTTTTTAGTGGCACAGAATTAACAATCAAATTATGTTCATGGTTTATGTCTTAACTATTGTGGATTTTTTTTCTAATTACAAGGTATGTATCATTGTAGGAACTGGCAAAAATTCAATATAGAAGAAAAAATAGAAAAGCACCTACTACCTCACCACTAAAGACACATTGTTTCCTGCTGACCGGACATATAAATTCCTTAAAAGCAGGGTAACTGTTGACATTTTATTACATTTACTTGCATATGCATATACATATACATACATACCAACCCATAGTTGAGATAATTTATAAATATTTTGGAGATACTATGTAACTAGCTTATAATATTTTTGTATTAGAATTCATTATGCAAATATGTCATAATTTATTCAAATATTCTATAATTAAAATTACTTCCCACTTCTGTTTTTATATATAATCCTATGATAATTATTTTTATACTTAAAATTTGGTTTATATTTCTGATATTTCATCAAGGTAAAATATAATAGAATTCTTAGGACAAAGTAAAGTTTCAACCCTTGGAATCTTTATTGCCAAATTATTTTTGTAATATTTCTTACATGGGCTTTGAAATATACTGACTTCTGCCAAATATTTCATTATAGCATGCTAACCTCAAACTATTTTTGCCTTTGAATTTTTCTACTCTTCCTCTGTGTTGCAATGGAATTATGAAAAGTATGAGGACAATTTGCTACCATTAAAAATGTGACAAAAGTCTGTGTGCCACCATTTATCTCTAAGTAAATAATGAGACACTTGATTCTACTTTTATATTGGCCAGGAATACAGAGCTATAGTATTAAAATGCTGTTCAGTTGAATGCATTCAATTAAAAACATAACTAATCTTCATAACATTTTTAAATCAACTCAAAATGTTCCTGTTTACTAGCCACAACATGACTGCACTCTGGAAATTCACTGCAGAAGACAACAATAGATCTTGAAACTTTACAGAGTTGTCACATCCTTACTGTTTGACAATCAGGTTGAATAAGATTAGAGTCATATGTCAATTTGAATCAAAGACTTCTAGATAAAGCCAAAACCATTGCTGGAAACAATGAACCATAACATCATCAGCTAAATTTTGCTGCCTCAGAAGTATCTTGTCAAATGATGCACAAATAGACAAGGGACTAGGAAGCATACCAAGATACCCTGACCATCTGCTGGTAGATTATCAGAGTTTGGTGCCAATAAGGCAGTAAATGTAACATCAAGGTCAGCATCTAAAAGGTTATGGCACTATATTTTCAAGAACCATTATGTAGATTCAGACCTAAACATCCTCCCTGAGCTAAAATCAAAATTTTTAGCTGCATTTTGCATATTATATATTCAGTGTCAAGTATGTGAACAATCTTCTCTACTAGTATTGCTCAGTTTATCGTTGTTGCCTCCCATGGAGCAAGGTTATGTCTTCTTTCTGACTTCTTATCCTTCCCTGAGGTTATGGTAACAGAACAGGATACAGTAAAATGTTGAGACCCTCTCTCTAATTTATTACTATACTCCATACTATGACCATAAGGTAATGCTTGGACCTAACTTCTAGATTAACTCCAAAATAAACTCTATCCCCTCTAAAACTGGTAGGACAGGCCTGATTTAGATGTACATCCATTCTTCCTCCACCTCCTCTTCCTCCTCCTACTCTGCCTCCTCCTCCTCCCCTTCTCCTCTCGTTGTCCTCCTCCCCCTTTTCCTGTCCTCCTTCTCTCCTCCTCCTTCCCCTCCTCCTCCTACTCCATCTGCTTTCCTTCATCCTCTTCTCCTTCTCTCCTCCTCTTCCCCCTCCCCCTCCTCCTCTTCCTCCCCTTCCTTTCCCCCTCCTCCTCCTCCTCTTCCTCTCCCTCCTCCTTCTCTTCTTCCTCCTCCTCCTTCTTCTTCTTCTTCTTCTTCTTCTTCTTCTTCTTCTTCTTCCTACTTGCTGCTGCTTCTTTTATTGAGATATCATTGACATATAACATTGTATTAGTTACAGGCATGTAAATTAATAACTCAGTATTTCTATATATTGTGAAATGATCACCACAATGAGTCTTGTTAACATCTGTCACCATACACAGTTAAAATTTTTCTTTGTGATGAAAAATTTTAAGATCAACGTTATTAGCAACTTTCAAATATGCAATACTGTAACTATAGTCACCAGGCTAAACATTACATCCCTCTGGCTTATTTTACATCTAGAAACTTGAACCTTTTGACTTCCTTCACTCATTTTGTCCATCCCAACCCTGAGCCTCTGGCAGCTACCAGTCTGTTTTCTGTGTCTATGACTTGCTGCCTCTTCTCCTTCTCCTTCTCCTTCTCCTTCTCCTTCTCCTTCTCCTTCTCCTTCTCCTTCTAAGATTCCACATATAAGTGAGATCATATGGGATTTGTTTTTCTCTGCTTGATTTTTTTCACCTAACATAATTCCCTCAAGGTCTGTCCATATTGCCTCAAATGGCAAGGTTGGCAAGATTTCATTCTTTTTCATTGTTGAATTATATATATTTTTTATCCATTTATTTCTTGGTGGATGCTTAGCCTGTTTCTATGCCTTGACTATTATAAATAAAGCTGCAATGAGGATGGGGGTCCTTATATTTTTTAAATCAGTGTTTTTGTTTTCTTCATATAAATACCCACAAGTGAAATTGCTACACCCATATGGTAATTATGTTTTTATTTTTTTGAGAAGTTCCCATACTGTTTTCTATAGTGGCTACACCAATTTACATTCCTACCACCAATGCGCTAGGATTATCTTTCCTCCACACTATTGTCAATACTTGTTATTTCTTGTCTTTTTGATAAAAACAATTCTAACTGGTATGAGTTGATATCTCATTGTGGTTTTGATTTGCAATTCCTTGATGATTAGTGATGTTAGTCATCTGTATGTCTTTTTGGAAAAAATGTCTATTCAGGTCCTCTGCCCATTTAATCAGATTGTTTTTTGCTATTGAGTTATATGAATTCTTTATATGTTTTGGATATTAACCTCTTATCAGATATATGATTTGTAAATATTTCCTTCCATTCAGTGGTTGCCTTTACATTTCATTGATGGTTTCCTTGCTGACTGCACATTCAGTCTTAAAGCTAGACTAGACAAAGCTTGGTGTGATGATAATTTAATGCGTAGATATTTGACCAAACATTACTCTGGGTATGTCTGTGAGAGTATTTCTAAATGAGATTAACATTTGAATTGGCAGACTGAGTAAAGCAGATTGCCCTTCCTCCTTGGGCATCATCCAATCAGTTGAAGATCTGAATAGAGGCTGAGGGAGAAAGAACTCATTTCATAGTGAGAGGAGTATGCTAATAAGCCCATGTTAATGGAATTCACTGGTCTTATCATATTCCCCACCATCCTGAAGCAGCTGGCTTAATAGAATTGTTGAAAGACTTTTTAAAGTACAATGCCAGCTAGCGTTTGAGGCAAGATTCTTTCTGGATATATGGTATTGTTTCTCTCATGGCTAGTTTCACGGGCCCAGTAATCATAGGTAGAAATGCAAGTGGAATTACTCACTGTTACCATTAGTAATCCACCAACAAAAATGATTTTTCCTGTTTCCATGACCTTAAGCTTTGTCTTAGCTCCAATGGAAGGAACTTCCACCAGGAGACAAAACAATGATTCCATTTAATTGGGAATTAAGATTGCTGCCCAGCCTTTTTGGCAACTTGTGCCTCTGAATTAACAGGCAAATAAGGAGTTACTATCCTTGCTGGAATAATTAATTCTGACTACCAAAGGTAGACTACCCAGGTTCCCTAGGGTGTCTCTAGTATTACCATCCCCTGTGATTATGGACAATGGGAAACTCAACCCAGGCAGAACTACTGATGGCCCAGACTCTTCAGCAATGAAGGTTTGGGTCATCCCACCAGGAAAAGAAGCACAACCAGCTGAAGTGCTTGCTGAAAATGAAGGTAATACAGAATGGGTACTGGAGATGGGTAGTTATAAATATCAGCCCTGACCACACAACCAGTTATACAAATGAGGACTACAATTGTCATGAGTATTTCTGTATCTTGCTGTAAATATGTGTGTGTGTGTGCATGTAAGTAAATATCTTTGTTTTATCCCCTTTGTATACTTTGATCATGTAACATAAGATGTATTGACTTTATATCACAGTATTGTGATCACAGTATCACAGTATTTAAGTATTGTTAATTAGTTATGGAATATCAGAGAGAAGAGTAAACATCACTCAAGGACTTTATTTTCTCTTCTGGTAAAGGGTTAGTATACTTTCAGTTGTATACAAGATAGTTGTATCATGTTAAGTAGAATTGTGACTGTTATTATTTTTATTTGGAGATTAAGTATGTTTTAAGAAGATGCATATGGGTGCCATGTTGATGACAGTTGGACTTGTGATGGTTAATTTTATATGTCGGTTTGATTGTGCCACAGGATGTCCAGACATCTGGCCAAACATTATTCTGAATGTGCCTGTGAAGGTATTTCTAGATGAGATTAACATTTGAAGAGGCAGACTGAGTAAAGCAGATTGCCTTCCTCAAGATAGATGGGACTCATCCAATCATTTGAAGATCTGAATAGAACAAAAAGACTGAGAGAAAACCCCTGCCTGACTGTGTGACTTGGAACATCGGTCTTTTATGGCCTTTGTACTGAGACTGAAACATCTTCTTGGGTCTTGAGGCCACAGGCTTTCACGCTGGCAGGATACATCGGATCTCCTGGGTATCTAGCTTACCACCTGCAGATCTTGGAATTTCTGGTTTAGGGAGCTAATACAGTTTTGGCCTAGGTCACCACATACTCTTCTCTGAATTAGGCTCCTGCCCCTTAACATGGAAACTTTTATAGTATATCCAGAGACTGACCACTTCTAACCTTCCATGCTGCCACATTCTTTCTCCGAGTTTGGAGTTCCCCTCATTTCTTGCTTAGATAAGCGAAAATGCCCCCTAATTTTCTTCCTGCTTTCACTCTATCTCTCTTAGCCTTATTCTTATATCTCTATTCTTTCTCTCTCATAGCCTTATATCACAGCAGACAGAGTGATCTTAAAACATAAGTCAGACCATACCATTTCTCTGATAAAAACCTTCCAATGGCTCCTGTCTCACTCAGAATAAAAGCCATTTTTTTACCTTAACATGCCTGGACCTAGCTGATGGATCACACACTATCTCTCTAATCTCATATCCTACTTTTCTTCCTCTCATTCTTTCTACTCACACACCTTCTGTCCCAACTGTCCCTCAAACTCATTGGACACACTCCCATCTCAAGGTCATTGCATGTGCTTCTCTCGCTACTTAGAAGGTCTTCCTTTAAATGTCTTTATTGCTTACTCATTAGCCTCTTTTGGATCTTTATCCAAATATCACCTTTTCAATGGGACCAGATATGGCCATTTTATCTAAAATTGTAGCCACCTGCTGAAACCCCCTGTCCCCTTTCTCGGCTTCATGTTTCCTTTAGCATTGACCACAATCTAACATAGGATTTATTTTCCTCATTTATCTTATTTATTATCTGTCCTTCCATGAATTTTTTTTTAACATTTATTTATTTTTGAGAGACAGAGCAAAAGTGGGGAGAGGCAGAGAGAGAAGGAGACAGGATCCAAAGAAGGCTCCAGGCTAAGGTGTCAGCACAGAGCCCAACGTAGGGCTCAAACTCACAAACCATGAGATCATGACCTGAGCCAAAGTCGGATGCTTAACCAACTGAGCCACCCAGGTGCCCCTGTCCTTCCCCGGAATTTTAAGCTCTATGATGTCAGAGACTTTTACCTGTTTTATTGACGGCTGCATCCTTACCCCCTAGAACAAAGCCTAGCAGATTTTGTGTTCAGTAAATACTAATTCTGTGAATGATTACAACTTAGAAATTTTATATTAATATTATTATATGCTGAGTTGAATTCACAAGCCATACAGAAGAATTAAAGATTTAACATCACAACATACCTTTTGATTTCTCACTTCCAGTGTTACTATGGTATAGGACACAATCCTTACCCTAAAATATCTAGCTGAGAAGAAAAATTACCTGAAATTGTAATATTTGTTTTTGCGGGACAACAAGTCCATGATTATTCTAAGAGTACACGTCTAGTTGAACACTGATGTAGACTTAGTCATTTTTATTTCTTCCTTCCGACTCAAAAGGTTAGAGAAGGAAAGTGTGTTGGAAAAGTGCTATCTTTATCTTCCTCCTTTTTTTTCTGAGAAGCTGTAACTCCTCCTGGCTAGCCTTCCAAGAATTCTCCTAGATGCATTAGCCATCACTACTACCAATTCTTTAATTTCCCCACAATGAGGTATCTCCACTTGCAGACATTCTGTACTATGGGTCAGGAGCTGGGAAATCCTTGTGTCCCCAAACTAAGGAGGTTTCACACTACTGCTCTTCCCAATCTGTTGCTTTTCTTCCCCTTCTCTCCCAGCCGAGTAGTGGGCAAGTCCCATCACTGTTACTCTTAATTACGCTCAGCTGCATCACTTCCTGTTGACCCCCCCATAGCTTCTCTCTTCATCAGCACCATCATTTCTTATCTAAAGTATGGTGACTCTTCTTCTGGGCTCCTGGCTGGTTTGGCTTCTATCCTCTTTATATTTTATTTGCTGAAAGATGAATTAAAAATTCAAACCTCTAAAAACCCTAAAGAGCTAAACATAAAATGTCACTGCTTAGAACCTTTCCTGGCTCACAAATGCCTTCAGGATAAAATTCAAATTCCAAAGTATGGCCAAAAGCGTTCATGATATGGTATCTGTCAAAGTTTGCAGACTCAACTTTTCTGACTGCTGAAGTTTTATTATGTGGCCGCGATTACCCAATTAAGTATCCTTGAAAGTGCTACATTGGGCTTTTTGTGCATCTCCTCTTTCACCCAGACCCCTGGCTGGCAAATTCGTTCTCATTGTTCAAAACTGAACTGAGATGTCGCATCCATTCAGAAGCCTTCTTGATCATGCTTTGCCTTCTTCCTCCTCAGCCCTCTTTCCTCCACTCTGGCTAGAATAGCAGTTCTCTATACACCCTGTACTTACATTTGTAGCATAGAATTTGTCACTATGATGTAATTACACAAACTCTTCATACTTCATTTCCTATTTAACTTGCAAAACCTTAAGGATTTAACAAACTGTAACTCCTCATCATCCATCTGCATCTAAGTTTCCAAAGCTGATCCTGGATGTGACTGAATCTCTGTCCCCATGATAACCCTTGTAGGTCTTAGAATGGCCATAACCTTGGGTAGAATAGCTTAAGATGTTTCCAGAATTTTTTTATCAGGAAAAAAGTTAACTATTTTCATGTCAAAACACAAAGCCTTTTCTCATTTATTTCATCATTTATAGAATGTGTCTATGTGGATTGTAAAGGGACAAAACTTAAGTGCTGTCTGTTAAGTGCCTGAGAAATGTATCCAGAACTTTGTGTAATTTTGTGGAGAAGTACATTGACTTCATAATTATTGCACTATTCAATTTTCATTGTAACATAACTACAGCATATAAGTAGAGTCCTCATATTTAGTTCTCTGATTTCCCACTAGACTAGAGAGTCTCTTGCTTTTATAGGGACTACAGTGGTTCTGATACCACTTCAGATTCCTGGCTCTGATGTGTTTTTCTTCCTGCTACACAGTGTGAAAGGCTGGAATAGAGCTGCTGTCAGCCTGTTTGCTTCTCTCCCACTCATGCTAAGATTTACCCTCAGGAATTCCTGCCTTCATTTCTGGTTGGTTCTCATCACAAAAAATCAGTGGCTTTAAATTACCTTTTGGGCAAGCTCTCTGACCAGGAACTTTGAGATGGTCCAGCCTGTAGTCTCCTCTCCATCAGTAGGCTTGTTTCCTGAGGGACAGGGGTAGAGGGAAACTTTGGCTGTCTTTAAAGAGCTAAGTATATTAGACTGGATATAGGTATTAAATGCATGAATATTATAAGCTATAGGAATTCAAAAACTATCATTTTAAAAATATAAGACTATGCAAGGTAACCAAAATTAATCTTGTCAAAAATAATATAAAAACACAGAGTTTAAATTAAATATAAATTTGACATGGGGCACCTGGGTGGCTCAGTCGGTTAAGTGTCTAACTTTGGCTCAGGTCATGATCTCACAATTTGTGAGTTCTGTGAGGAAAGCTCAGAGCCTGGAGCCTGCTTCAGATTTTGTGTCTCCCTTTCTCTCTGCCTCTCCCTCACTTGCACTCTGTTTCACTCTCTCTCTCTCTCAAAAAATAAACATTAAATTTTTAATATATATATATATATACACACATATATATATGTGTATGTATATATATACACATATATATACACACATATATATGTGTATGTGTATATATATATATACACATATATAAACATATATATGTGTGTATATATATATAAATTCAACATGAAGCAGGTGCATTTGTAATAGGAAAGATAGCACTTTTCAAAAAATTGAAATATAATTAGCATATGGTGTTATATTAGTTTCAGGTGTACAATATAGTGATTCAATAATTCTATACATTACTCAGTGCTCATCACGATAAGTGTATTCTTAACCCTTTTTATCTATTTCACCTACTTCTCATGCACCTCCCCTCAGATGACCACCAGCTTGTTCCCTGCATTTAAGAATCTGTTTATTTTGTTTCTCTTTTTCTTTATTCATTTTGTTTCTTCATTCTACAAATGCATGATATCATATGATATTTGCTGTTTTCAGTCTGACTTATTTGAGTTAGCATTATACCCTCCACATCAATCCATGTTGTTGCAAATGGCAAGATCTCATTCTTTTTTATAGCTGAGTAATATTTTACATATATAAAATATAATATATATGTATTTGTGTGTGTGTGTGTATATATATATATATCCATATATATATATATATATCTTATCCATTCATTGATTGATGGACACTTGAGTTGCTTCCATACCTTGGCTATTGTAAATAATGCTGTAATAAAAAGGGGTACATAGGGGTGCCTGGATGACTCAGCTGGTTAAGCATCTAACTTTGGTTCAGGTCATGATCTTGCAGTGTGTGACTTTGAGCCCCATGTTGGGCTCTGTGCTGACAGCTTGGAGCCTGAAGCCGGCATCACATTCTGTGTCTCCCTCTGTCTCTGCCCCTCCCTCACTCGCACTCTGTCTCTCTCTCAAAAAATAAATAAATAAATAAATAAATAAATAAACATTAACAAATTAAAAAAATAGTGCACATATTTTTTTGAATTAGTTTTCATTTTTGGGGGGAAAATTTCCAGTAGTGGAATTATTGGATCATATGGTAATTCTATTTTTAAATTAAAAAAAGATAACACAGTCAAAAAATATTTATGAAAGGATATCAAGAAATACACACAATTTATATTTTTAGACACACTATTGGAACTTCTGGGAAGATCACAAAAATATTTGAAAAGTACTCAGTGGTTGAAAGCAGGGTTTGAAGTCATGCAGGGGTTCAAACCCTAGCCCTTCTTCCTCCTAAATTTGGGAAGTTAATAATCTCTTTGTGAATCTATTTGCTCAGTTATAAAAATAGGGATAACAATAGTATGAATTACAAGGCATCATCAAGGCAAGTGGCATGTTACAAATTATGTAAGAACTAGTAACTATTTCTAATTTTATCATTATTATTATTACTGTTAACTTTCTCCTCAAATGTCTACCTAAAGTGTTTAGATACCGGAAACTTACTGCTCTCTGAATAATAATAAAGTAGAGAATTTTGAAAATATCTCGAAGATTACACTGTTCTTTTAAGGATCTGAAAAGCTGTGGTGGCTCAAGGGTCTATTATTTATAGAACTCATTTGGAGCAGTCCAAATCTGTCCTACTTTATATGCTCATATATGGTAGTCTCCTAATTACATATGTTGTTAAGGAAAAAAAGAAAGCAACTCATGTTTCTTTAGTGTCATTTAATAAAATTAAACCAATCAATCAATAAATCTCATCTTCAGTTGTGTATTACTCTGCCAGCCAGCAGATTGCCACGGTGAAGTGCATCCTGGGACTAGAATGAGTACATGCTCCCTTCAGGTTACATCATCCCACATCTTAAGCTGTTTAATCCATAAAGCCTAGAACATGGTGAAAGACTTTTATTAGCCATACTTTTGGTCAGGGAGAGAGAGAATAAAAGCTTTTCCTTTGTGGGTATGACTTGAGCGTTTTTGAATTACTATCTTATGAACACTGATAATGCAGTGGCTCATAAGCTCATGTTATTTGGTCCCTTGTTTAGGTTGCAACTCTGAGCTATTTAGTTGCTATGGTGACAGTAAGGATAAAGGCTGACTGGAAGAAGATAACATCTTATTTGGGAGTGTTTTTTGTTGAAAGGGGAGAACACATTCCATGTTGCCCTATTAGACAAGATATTGGGTTACATCCATTTTGATTAGCAAGCCTCACATTTTTCAGCCCAGATTGTTTCAGTGTGGTGCTTTATGACTGAAGTCTCTAAGACTAGACATGGGAGTTAGCAAGCTTGAGATAACCGAATCTCCATCTACGGGGATTTTTCTGAAAGTGGATGCTCGCTATATGAATTATTATAAAAGAAGAAATACTAAACTTAGTATCGAAGAACCAACTTCAGAAGTTCAAGCAATGCACAATATTGCTTTTCCATTGATAGAATTATTTAATACAAATCTATGAACAATCAGGAAACTATGGGAACTCCAGAAGTAAGTAAATTTTGAGAGCTTATTTCCTTTTAATTCTCTGATCCCAGCTGGAACAAGGTGTGATTGGAGAATGGTTTAATTGTTCATGGACATCTGTCTTTGGAGTCAATTGAAAAATAATATCCTGGGCATAATTTGGCCTACAGAAATTGTGACGTTTTTATATCTTTCACAATCAAGGCTTTGTCACAAAATCAGGTAGTGAAACTTCTAAAAACTTATGGATACATTTAGACTAGAAAAGAATAAAAACCTGGTAATATACCAATATGCACAGCTGGAAAGCAGATGTTCAATTGAATGATCTCAGTACTTAGAGAAAGCTATTAAACCTGTTACTTACTTAAATGAGAAATCCGCATAATTTATTGTCCTCATATTTGACTTACTTCTTTTTGCCCCTTTAAATTAACTCTGGAATTATTATTTCTATTATTATTATTGTTCTTGAAGCCAATTACCATGGAAGTTTGACTCGGCGCAATACAGTACATGAGTGCTAAGAAATGCCCAAGGCTGCTGTCAATCAAAGTAACTGCTGAGTTACGAGTTGTTTACTGTACTAGGAGATGAAGTGATAAATGCCAACCGGTAAAATGCGACATTTAGCGTTAGATATACCAACTTTAAATAGTTTTTATTTATCTATCAGAGTGCCAAACCAGGGTTTTAACTGAGCCTTCATTATCAAAAAAGACGTATAACATTCAACTATTTAAAGTATCCGTAACTGTGCAGTTCCAACCTTTCAAAGCCTGTGCCTGTGGGAGGGGAGCTGACGTGCTTCCATGGAGGCCCGTTTTCATCCTTTTCAGGATTCCTGGCCAGTCTTATAAGCTGCCATGAGCTCCTTTGATTCAACCAAATTATTTGGATGAATCATTGCTTGCTCATAATATTACCAGTTTAGTGACCCTGAAAAAGGATACTTCACAGTGGTTTTTATCGTTCTTTAAAAAGAATTAAAGACCAGGTCTTGATAGCATTATTTAACGTATAACGTACCTAGTTACCCTAGGTTCACATTGCGTGACTTCTTCGCCTGTGATTTACTAACAGGATTTCTTTAAGGGTCATATCTGAGGGCAAAACTGCCCTGTAGTACTAGAAACACTTAATGAGATGCCCAGAGGAGCTGGCAAGGAAGTTCCAATTCTGAAAGTACCATTTAAGCATGACTACTGCGTCCCCCCTCCAGAGGGAAAAAGATCCCTTTTCTCATAGTCTCTTATTAAAAACAAAAATTAAATGCTTGTGAATTGGTGCACTATGAGTCTAGCTATGCCATCTCCCAGAACACATAATTAGATAATTACATTTTAGACAAAAGAGTACTATAGTAATTCACAGCACAAATTCCAGCTAGGGAATAGAAATTGATACATGAAATATGTATCAATACAAATATAAATACATGCATATGTGTTCTATGCAGGCTTGAGCTATTAAGAGCCATTAGAAACACTGGAGCAAATAGCTCCTGGGGATTAAGCTCTAACAGCCCTCTTTATAATCAGAAGGCAGCTAATCCCTGCTCACCTATTTGAGTGCTCTTCCTCCCCAATATAACATTAAACCATTATTTTTTTATTTGTGATGCTGCATGAGCATGCAAATATTGGCAAAACTGCCATCCCCCAGAGATCCCAGGATAATTTCAGATTGAAAAAAAACCAAAAAACAAAACAAAACAAAAAACACAGAGGTAAAAAATGCAGCTTGGATTAGAGAATTTTTAAAAAGGTTAACTCTAGGTTAAACTCATTAACTCATTTATTCCAGCTACCCTGCCATTTTCCATGACCATCCCTCACTTAACTCCTCCCTCAAACTTCTTTTCCCTCTTGGAACTACATTACGAGGTTCAGAGAATGGCTGATTTTTCATGCTCCCTGCCTGTTAATGCCCCACCTAGAGCCTGCAGCCTTTAGCCTTCTTCCATAGCAGGATTTATGCATCTTGTCAGCTAAAATGCAATGGTCTAGTGTTACTTCCACAAGGATGCCACCCTCTGCTCTCACCAGGACCATTGATGATAACGTAAGAAGAGAGAGACTCACGGTTCTGCGGAGATGGAAGCTGAGACATTCTTGAGTTTTTCTCTTCAAGTATTTGCTATACACATACCTATACTATTGGCATAAGAGCACATGTAATGAACACCAAAAACATTATGTACCTCTGTTTTCCTGGTGGATTTCAAAGACAAAGTCCATGACCACCTTCCCTGTTGCCAATCATAGCTATTTCTTGAGTAACAACAATTGAGGAGGAAAACACTTATGTACAAATCTGCTCAAGAGGCAAAGGAATATAAATTTAGTACACATTTGTATATTAAACATATAAGTATGTTCATGCATACACAGATATATATTCTTATATATTTGATATAATACACATGACATTGCTTCAGTACACTATGCTTTTGCCTTTGCCCTAAGAAGCCATTTCAACTGTCACAGAATTACATACTAATGGACTACGACAGAGGCAAGGGACTCCCTTGCCATCCTGTGATTTAGAGGGCCTCATGGATCACAAACCCACAGAAAATAAATATATTAAAGACTATAGATTCCCTTTTTACTCAAGATCAAGTGGCCGGCACTGACACATAGCACAGTCTGGGATCTACATACCCCCTTAGGTGAGTAACAGTTTTCAAATTTTGAGGATACACTGCTCCACACAAAAGGTAACCATGTTTGCCTATAGTAAAGGGCTGTGGTTTATGTCCCTGCCCAATTTAGAGATGGACAATATTTCAGAGGGCAGGAGAATTGAACTGCAGAGATGCTTAGGTAAGAAAAATTCAAATTAATTAACTTGTCAAATCCTTCTCTCAGGTATGATTGCAAGAGATTCTTGCATGACAAAGTATTGTTTCCCAGTAGTGCTGAGTATCCATTTTCTTGCTTCTGTTCACATTCCAATTCATGGTTCCAGAACACTAAAAACTTAGCGCATCATGCACATGGCAGCTGAAAACCTTTTGCAATGTTAAACAATTCTTATTCCTCCTGAATTTGTATGTATGTTGGTCTCAATTTAGCATGCATGAAATATGACACTAGTCCTGACAGTGCCAACTAGAGAGACATGCGGGACTATGAATGGGTTTATTCGTGTAAGTGTATTATATGCAACTTAGTTGATTTTATAAAAATTACAGTTCTACATGTGTTTGTGCAATTGTTATTTAATAATCATACATTATATTTGCATAGATTTGAATACTTAAGAGAAAGTTAACTTCTGAAAATGTGAAAAATCATTTTTTATTTCTTACATTTAATTTACATTCTATTTCATTTACATTCTCTTTCATTTACAATCTCAGAAGATTAAGAAGAAAATTTAATTGTATTCACAATGACACTATCATATTACTATCAAAAGAATAAATATTCAGCAAAGTCTTTATTTTACCAAGAAGATTATTTTCCTAAAATAAGGGCAAGAAGGATACATTTTATGGGATAATATATAATAATTTATGAGATTATCCACATCTTTAAGCATTCCCTATCTGAATGCTACCAACCCATTAATGGTACTTAGTCATGAACAATAACTAAGTTCAACTGTCTTTGTATTTGCTGCCATTCTATTATATAAATAACATAGCTGAATCAATTTTGTTCTGATATTATCATTAGGAAGGTGTATCATTCAAGGCAGAAGGATAAAACACTCTATTGTGATTCATAATTTTAAAATATTTAGACATAGGATGTGTATTCCTCTAATTGTTCTCTTTCCAAACTAATATTCTACGTACAGTATGATACTTAAAAATGTTTTTAGAGCCATTTTGAAAACAAAGGCTCAACTTTATTGGAAAATTCTGATTTATTAGATGCCATAAAACTATTCACCATACTTCTGGCAAGCTGCCATTTGGAGAGGCACGAAACAGTTCTATGACATCTGATGAGTGTTCCCAGTTAACCCACCCCAAACTCCTAAGCCTTTAGAATCTTTCAAAACACATAGATGAAACTGTAATTGATTTGAAGAAATCCTTAATTGCGGAAATCATCAAACTTCTGTTCATTTCCAAGTGTCTGGAAACACTAGGCTGTGGAATCTGGTAGAGAATAGAGGGTGGAGTGGTTGAGAAAATGTGGGCAGGTAGGGAAGAAGGAAGCAAGGACACCGGCTGTCCTTTACTCCAAACTGGTAGGGTTGTTTTTACGATCGTCTGCCAAGAGTAATTTCCTATTTCATCTGATTCTTTTATTTGTTTAATTTTGTGCTTTTGGATGCTTTTATTGGTCTGTCTGCTGTCATATTGTTGGCAGACCTCCACAAGGTGGGAAGATCATGGGCCAGCAGGTGACTTGTTAGTACTGAAGGAAGAAAGACTCCTTGGAACTTTTGTCTAAATGTTGTGAGACAGAGACCCTGTAGACTATTGTTTTATTCCATTTTACCAAATGTTCAAGAGGCTATACTAAATGTCTTGAGGAATAAGCCTATTCAGTTAAATTTATGGTTATTTTATATTGACATAGTTAGTTTGAAAAAATTCTTTCTAATCTTTATTTATTGTTGAGAGAGAGAGACAGCATGTGAGCAGGGGAGGTGCAGAGAGAGAGACACAGAATCTGAGGCAGGCTCCAGGCTCTGAGCTGTCAGTGCAAAGCCTGATGCAGGGCTCAAACTCACGAACTGTAAGATCATGACCTGAGCTGAAGCCAGACGCTCAACCGACTGAGCCACCCAGGCTCCCTGACATAGTTTGCTTTTGAGGTATTTCGCATATTCATCAGTTCAACATCAAATCATGTTAGGTTGAAACATCCAATAATGATCAGGTAATAAGAATAGTCAAATACACTATGATTCGTGTCTATTTAGTGGAATAAATAACCTGGGGCCTTGCAATTTGTTTAGATTTTATTTTTTTGTCTTTAATGTGGAGAGCCATGTTTGAATAACAGTAACAGTATCTATGTAAGAAATCAACTACACTTCTGTATTACCTACAAAGTTTACTTTGTTTTTAAAAAGATGTGTTTAAATCTCAGATTTGGGTAACATTCTGCAAAATCCTGAATATTTTTAGTACATAAATAAGAATGAATAAACTTGCATATTATTTTCCCGCAGAAAAACCTTAAAATTAAAGATATATTAAGGCATTGATCTTTATCTGATTGTATGCAATTAATTAGAGTCATAGACAAAAATTCAAGAGCTCTCAATAGTTACCAATATTTTGACTTTTTCCTTTCCTCTCACTACAGTCATCTCTTTCTCTAAGAATAAGAGAACCTTACTCTCTTGCTGAAGCAAATATTGTGGTGCTTTACAGGGTTATTCTCAGAAGTGCAGTTTTCATTTAATATGATGTAAATTTATCTTCAAATTTATTTCTTCAAATAAAAAAAGGAATTACATTATCTTCAAGGTTAAGGAACTTAATTAGCAAGATGGGTGTGGCACAGTGAGCAGCAGAAAAAAAATAGGCAGATTAGGCAGAACTGTGAATTATATGATTCAGTGCTATCTAATCTATACCTTCCATAAAGATATTGTTAGGGGTCATATTGAGTAAGGCATACAGAAATAAGTTTCTGACTTTTTCATCCCTGGATGAATTTCAGCAATTTTCAAAAAACAAAAAAACAAAAACAAAAACAACCAGCAACAACAACAACAACCCCATGTATTCTTTTATTATGAAGTCTTTCTTCCTGTAGGTCAACATTTATACTCCCTTTCAGACTAATATATATATATGTATATATATATATATATATATATCCATTTCAAACATTTAAATTCTTTTCTTCTTTATAAAGAAAACAATGTCTTGAAATAGGCTGAAATACCCACCTCATTATGGACATATTATTTAAATAATCCTGCTGTTGATTCTACTAAGTACGATTTTTTACTAGGCTACATCTTATTTTAAAGTATCATTATGTATTTGGTCTTGTTACAGCTAGTTGTGCATTGTTTCCATAATCAATGTTTGATTCTTCTACTGATACTTTAGCATTTCTTATAATTCATGAGTTGAAAGAAAGGAGGGAGGGAAGAAAGGAATAAAGAAGGAAGGAGGGAAGGAAGGAAGGAAGGAAGGAAGGAAAGAAAGAAGAGAGGGAAGGAGAGAGAGAGGAAGAAAAAGAGAGGAAGGGAGACAGGAAGAAAGGCAAGAAGGGAGGAATGGAGAAAACCTGTAGATACTGTTATGTAAATGGTTGTGAACCAGGCGGACCACAGTAGTATTTACAGTCGAGATTCTGATACTCAGAGTAGCAGATGTCGAAAATAATGTTGTACACAAAACACTTCCTGAACTGTGTTCACTTCACTGTCCTATTTCCACATGATATATATATATATATATATATATATATATATGTATGTATATATACATCTGTTTGACTATTTGACATTGGTCTAATTAGCACAACCACATAGGGTGGTTATCTTGCTCAACTTAAAATCTATCATAGTCCTTGTTCTTGAAAGTCAAAACATTACCTATTTTTCCAATTATACCCTTTCTTAGAAACAAGAAAACAAAAGCATCTCAGTTTAAAAACTGCACTTCCTGTTCTACTGTACTTTATTACTGTTATGCCAAGGATAATATAACCCTGTAATTGAATACAACTTTAGTGTTTGCAAAGTAATCTTTTTAAACGTTTGGAGCATCACTTGAAATTTTTAAAATAAATACATTGCATTTTCTAAAGTGTATAAAAACTAAATTAAATGGGAATTCACATATCAGTTTTTCTAGTTATGATTCTTTTTAAATTTTTTTAAAATTTATTCGTTTTTGAGGGACAGAGAGAGACAGCACGAGCAGGTGAGGGGCAGAAAGAGAGGGAGACACAGGATCTGAAGTAGGCTCCAGGCTCTGAGCTGTCAGCACAGAGCCCTACGTGGGGCTCAAACCCATGAACCACAAAATCATGACCTGAGCCGAAGTTGGACGCTTAACCGACTGAGCCACTCAGGTGCCCCCATCATGATTCTTTTCAGTCAAGTACATTACATTGTTTTTTGGTAGTTCATTCAACAATCCCAAGAATACTCAAGTGATCCAGGTTGGTATTGTTGGAAATCATTAATTTCTTAATAAAGAAAAGCATCCTGTCCAAGGTGATGCCATCAGTTTGTCAGTATTGGCATTAGAAACGGAGGGAAATCTGTTATTATAACTATAGCAATAGAAGAATTTGCACAATTATTCTAATCATAACTTTGGATCAAATATAACAATGTAATTCCAGCCTCTGTCAATCTTTCAGATTGGTGGGTGTAGACAGATGGAGGATATTGGATTTATTGAAAAGTTGAGAATCAAAAGGCGTGGGATGGTTTCTAACAATACATATAGATGCAATTTATATTTGTTAAACCACCATGCTGCTGAAATTGAAATTCACTATGATAATAGCATTTTTCACATATCTGACAATATAAATTACATCTGAAATTCAGTAACGATGTGTACTAACATGTTTTTATTTGCATTTGCACAATACTCTAAAATATGTCTAACTGTAACTTCTGAACATGCAGGAGTAATAGTTTGTAGTTGTTTCTTAGAAGTCTATCCTTGTGCTTAGCATAACATACTTTCTTAAGATCAGTTAGAAGTGTCTCACAAAACATGAACCACTTCTAGAGGAACAGTATCATTTCAGCAAATTTAACAACCACTTCAAATGTCATTTAAATCACAGTGGAAATATACTGTAATGACAATCCTTAGCATTTTATATGGTTTACAAACCAGTGTTAAGATCTTTGCAAAATCTTTAGTAAAGGAAATGAGGCAAGGCTTCTCAAAAATTAAAAGAAGATGCATTTCTCTAAGCAATTCAAAGTGAATTTGTATTTAATATTTGTCAACCCACAAAGTTTCAGAACATATTGAGTCTGATATCTAGTATGTTTAATAACTGAACTTTTTCTATCATTCTATTTTTCAAAAAACATCTTTAGTGGAACTATGTTACCATATAGTATTAGAGTTACTATGGTCCAAACGTGTAGGAGCCACTGTATTAGACCGTGGAAACTTTGAGACATTAATGAGAATTGAAGCCTCCCAAAGGTATTATGTTATGCAGCATATTCCAAACATTTTGATCTTGAAATGCTTTTTTCCATAAAAGCCATTTAGAAACACTTTTTCCACAGAATATTCTTAAGAGGATATGTAGAAATCAATCTCAAGGAGTAATTATTGTTCAATTATTTATACACTCCCGTAAGTCACATTGTTGGTATTATTACATTTTAAAGTCATAGATTTTTCATCTTGATTTTATAACATCTACTGAGTAGCTTTATATTTTCAATAGAATATTAATATTTTTGACATTTCAATTTCCACAACAAAATTACTCTTAAAAAAGGTCGTTCAAATAGTAAATATACAAATAATAAAATAAAATCATGATTCAAATATAAGACTACATAACCTTGCCCAAATTAATCTGATTGATTTCCTGGGTTATTATTTATTTATTTATTTATTTATGTTGATTTATTTTTAGAGAGAGAACTCTTTCTCATGCACATGCACACATGAGCAGGGGAAAAGAGAGAGGGAGGGAGAGAATCGCAAGCAGGCTCCATGTGCTGTCAGCACAGAGCCCGGTGTGGTGCTCCCCACAAACCATGAGATCATGACCTAGGCTGAAATCAAGAGTAGGACTTGTAACTGACTGAGCCACCCAGGTGCTCCTCCTGGGTTATTTAAAATCTACCAGATAAGTATGTATTTTCCAAGGCAGATTGATCGGTAAGAAATACATCTGATGTGTTCTTAAACATGAGAACATTCAATATAAAATAATTAGTTGATATGCATATATGATACTATTTGTAATAAATGTAGTTTAGTGTTAACATTTTTTAAACATTTTTTAGCACTCGCATTTTTTTTTCTTTGGAAAACATTTGTTGATTACCTATTATATGTCAGGAAATGATGACAATACAGCAAATCTGAAAGAACAGCTATTTTCATAGCTTTTTGGTGTCTAATAGTCAAGACAATTAAAACAATAAATTCTGAATTAGAATAATGCAGAGTTAGAAGAATTGTACATAGGAAAACAACTTTTATATAAATTTGTCTTCTACCTTTTTCCAACTTTACCAAGCAAACCAATTAATTATCATAAGTGTTGAATTTAATTGTTTTGCATGTAAACATTAAAGTTTAATTATCTAATTGAGTTAAATATGTACTTTTTAGTGATTTTTTTTTCTACTCTGTTGAAGATGCCATTTCTGTCTAGAGAGTTTTTCTACTCTCTAGAAGATGCCATTTCTGCCATTTAGGAGAAAATGCTTCAGGGACAAGTTTAAGGGAAATTTTTAGGGGATGTTTTCTTAAAGGGTAGCAAAATTTTTGATAAGCATAGAGAAAGTCAGGTGAAATGGCATCCAACTATTTCATTAAGCTGTTTAATATCTTTAACAGTATTTCACTTATCACACGAGTTTTTATGGAAATTTATGTGAGACATTTTGCAAAACAAAGATTATTATGAAAGTAGCAGCTATTTTTAATTTTAGAGTTTCAACATATAAACATCTTGTTTGCGGGGCACCTGGGTGGCTCAGTCGGTTGAGCGTCCGGCTTCGACTCAGGTCATGATCTCGCGGTTAGTGAGTTCGCGCTCCACGTCGGGCTCTGTGCTGACAGCTCAGAGCCTGGAGCCTGCGTCAGATTCTGTGTCCCCCTCTCTCTGCCCCACCCCTGCTTGTGCTCTGTCTCTCTCTGTCTTTCAAAAATGAATAAATATAAAAAAAAATTTAAACATCTGTTTGCAGGAATAAAGATGATGAAAACGGCATGGTAAGAAGTTAGATATTAAGAATCTAATTTATAAATATTCATATGGAGAACCCTTTAAATTCCCACACTCTCTTAGGTATACGGTAGGCTGCCAAATGACGCAATTCTTTGTAATTTCCTCTCATCAAGAGGTAGAGCCGAATCTCCCCTCCTTGGGTCTGAGGCAGACTTACTGTATATCATTTTGGTGAGAATGAGGTACAGGTTCTGAACGTGATCACCAAGAGGCTAGTATTCTATTGCGACCTAACCCCACCATGAGGACAAGCCCGAATTAGGCTGCTGGATGAAGGGAGGCCACTGTGGAGGAGGACTGAGGCATCCCAGCCCGTTCAGCCAGATCTCTGCTAATAGGGCAGCTACCCCAATACACTGAGGTATATGCTTACCAAGATCACCAGAACCACCCAGGTGAGTACAGCTCAGATTGCTAATGTATACAACCATGAACTAAAAATTGTTGTTTTTAAGTCACTAAGTATCAGTGTGGTAGTTGCCATTCAGCAAGTGTCAGCTGATACAGACGTGTGTGCGTGCGCGCGCGCACACACACACACACACACAATGTATTCATTTTACAAAATCTAGATGTTTCTACCCATAGCTCACTAGGAACCATCCCACTGGGAAAAAAAAAAAGGTCTATGTCTTTTTTTCTGCAAGATTTATGAAAGTAAATCATGTGTAATTTGAAAGTTTTTAAGAGTGTTTATAAATAACTTAGACACTAATGAAGCATGGAACATAATATGTGCTTTTAAGTTTCTGACCAGTTGGAAACATCATCGTTAACACTCCGTCCCTTGCCTTATGGCCTAATAACGTCAGCATCCGCAGTATAAAAGAGACATAGGTGGCATAAAGTGTATCAACAAGGGACTGCAGAGAGAAGGCTTTAAGTGATAAAAGCTTATGCTCAGTAAGCTATTCTAAGGGAAATGTAAATAATAAACTACCCCGATACTTTTATTCTACTCGCTGGTCATCTGTTTGCTAAATAACCTTACAAATTGCCTGAGACACCATTCGAGATTTGACTATTTAACTTCATTGCCAAATCTCAAATTTTTTTTTCTTCCAACTCCCCACATTTATCAAAAGACACAAAAAGAGATTAACAGCAAATGTAATTGGTAGTTAATTAACCTGTATTTCCTCTACGTCAGAGGTGAAGTTTCAACCTCAGTAAAGTCCGTTGACTTGGAACTAAATGTATTAGCATGTCTGGGCTGAAGCCTCAGAAAATTGCATGGAAATAACTGGGTGAAGCAATAAGTATTTATGGTCACAAAGGTCATAATAGCTAAAACAACAAGGAATGTTTTGAAGAGTAGCTGTCATGCCTAAGGATAAAATATATCAAGCAAGAGCTCCTTATTACAATTGAAGAAATATATTCATGGCCTGCCAACCCTTATTCAAGTGTCAGGACAGCTCTAAAAAGCTACGTGTAGACAAAAGTGTGGAGAGTGACTTCCCACCCATATTTTCTTACTTTACACATCATAAAATGTTCACCTTCAGGACGACAGACATAGGTGATAAAAAATTAATGCAAAGGCTGAATGGTGAGATCAGGAAGTCAAAAGATGCAGGTTTTTGTGGATAAGATGCTTTCATCCTCAAATCAAGTCTCCCAGGCATGTCAAGAATTTCTGATATCAGCATCAAAATTTTGCATTTTTGAGTAAACTGACTTTGTAGCTATAATGCCCCTCACACATTTCCCGAAAAAGAAAATGAAGACCCTTCAAATGGCGCGATACTTTTTAAAAAGGCAAAATCCTATGATTACAACTGAGTGTTGAATAGCTATAGGTAATAATTGCTTGAGTACTTATTTACTTGTTCAATAGTTTTCTATAGAAATGCACATGTCGATTGTATTATGGGGAAACCTCACAGGAAGGATCCCACGGGTCTTTTGATGTTAGCGTTCTTACACAGAAATTTAGATTCATATTTTTTTCTCTTGGTTAAAACTAATTTCCCACAGAATCTAAATCATATATATTTTCCCAAGTAAAATACTGACTGGCTTTTCAATTTTTTCCCTTATAATTTATATTTCAGCAGATGGAGCAATTGGTGTGGTAACTGTTCAATGCAGTCCCCCTGCTGGGGTGAGGTTCATACGGAGATTGCTGAGCAGAGCACCGAACCCTCACTTCACCCACGATACCTTGTTAGAAAAATTATAACCACAAATCAATGGAAAACCGCAAGAGCTGCTGATGTGTGTGTTTTTTTTTTCCAAAACAAGAAAAAGAATCTCAAGAATGCAAGAGAGCTATTTTAAGGTAAGATCATTCCACTAATATGTGAGAGAATAAAAACACAAATAACATTTTAAAACCACTTTAAAAATAGCCTACTCACGTAAAACGTCGAATCTCTCGCCGTAAATACAAAAACAAAACAAACACAAAACACTTTTTGGTATAAGCTATAGAGTGAGAGGGGTTAATTTTTTTTTTTTAAGTGAGGGCAATGATGAAAAAAATAGGTACTCAGAATTATTAAATAGATTTTCCCCCGTGAAATAATTGTTAAAAATATATTTTTATAATAGGAAAATTAGAAAATCACACCTTAGCCAAATGTTCAAACTTAGCGTAACTAATAGTAGGACAACTTGAAATTATGCAGTTCATAAAGGAATACAATATGATGTATACACAATGATGTCTAATCTGAATCTAATTAAGTCTTAGACTTAACTTCTGGTTAACAAGACACATAAAAGATGAAGAAACAAACAACATAATGAGAAAATAATCAGACAAAGTTCAAACATGGAACATTCTACAAAACCACAGGCTTAAACTCTTCAAAAGATAGTATTATGGAAAAAAAAAAGATAGTTGGAGAGAAGAAATTAAAAGGGATTTATGGGACATGGTAATTAAACGCAATATGTAAACTTATCCACACTCAGGAAAAAAATGCTATAAAAATATATGGGCCAAATGGAATATTTGTATATGATTTGGATGTTAGATGACATTGGGGAATCAACATTAATTTTTTTGAAAATGATAGTGGCATTTTGGTTATGTAGAAAAATGCCCTTTCTCTTAGGAGATGCAACTGATATATACAGAAGTATTAGAATTCTACAGCATACATATGTACAGTATGGGGGGGGGTAGTGGGGTGATTATGCATATATATTTCCCCAAATGTTAACTATAGATACACCTAGCTGAAGAATCTATAGGTATCTGTTATGTTATTTTTTTCCCATTTTGTTTCCTGTTTAAAGATTTTTATAAGACATATTTAATGGGTACCTGGGTAGATCAGTCAGTTAAATGTCTGACTCTTGATTTCAGCTCAAGTCATGATCTCATGGTTTGTGAGTTCAAGCCCCAGGTCGGGCTCCACACTGCCAGCCCAGAGTCTGCTTGGGATTCTCTCTGTCTCTTTGAACTTCCCACCTCTCTCTCTCTCTCTCTCTCTCTAACTAACTAAATAAACAAACTTAAAAAAAAGACAAACTTAAAACAAGCATTTTGCATATATATATACATGAAGTAAAAATTTATTTCAAAAACATCAGTAAATTAAACAAATAATATAGCTTCTATTTAAAAAAATAAAGAGATTGTACCACAAACTATGAGATTTTACCTTGAATATACAGCCATGTTGTTAAGTATCCGAATTCCACTGGCTCTTTCTTACCTCTGGAATCGAATTGATGTTCCTTATGCTGAGATGTTCTCACTTACTTTTGACATGAGATGAGGGTAGGATAGTTAATCAATACTTCCTAGAGTTCCATGAAACAAATTATCTTTCAGAATCATTTGAGTCCATGCTTATCTCAAGAATCTTCTGATCTCTAAGTTTCTTTCTAAAAGGAAACGATGGCTTAAGGATTAAATACAGGTGCTCTATTAAATACTCTAAATAAATAGAGTTTGTTAATACTAACAAACTTTTTATAGGACTATTCATGAGTTTGAGTAACTTTAGTCCTTAGAACTCATTCAAGTCTGGATTACTTAATTTAATTGATTCTCTTGATTTTAATAATATGAATACCTGCCTTACAACTCTGGTGGTAAACACCCTTCCTTTCCTCTTTTCTTTATGCTACAAGCATTTGTTGAGCTCCACAGGGTCCCAGGCATGGTACTAGGAGCTGGAGATAAAAACCAAAATATTGATTGATTGATTGATTGATTGGTTATTTTATCACGCTTCTCCTCCTTCTCTGCTTCATTCAACAGACCATACATACCTGGCCAGAGTAACATGTCTCTCCACATTTTAAACCTCCTTCTTCCTTTATCACTGTTTAGAAATGGAGTATTTTAAGAAAGTATAAATACTTTAAGAAAAAAATCCCTGTGTTGTATTTAACAATACAGTTATTATAAGAAAGCAGGACACTTGCTGCTCCCATGGAGAATAGCAGCCTGTGCCCTACTCCGCAGGCTATGAACGAGGCCCAAAAGGGAAGAGTCAGTAGGGCAACATGGAGTGGTGTCAAACAATAGCCATGTGTCAAATAGAGCCAGCCCTGGAGTGCATGCACCGTGCCTGTGAGGCCAGACAGTAAGCAAGCAAAGCTCTAATTTCTGCTCCGTAATATGCATGGATAACAAATGTGGCCAATGGACTTAGCAGCCTATTCAACAGACACAACTCCCCTTCCTTCTGAATAACAAGTTTCATTCTTTATTGGACTTCTATGGGCTTTTGGAGAGGCTGGGCTCCTTCTTAGACACACCGACTAGATTATGATTGATCAAGACAATCATTGTACCATTTCCCTTACCTGTATCAGACTTAGGCATGGTATAAGAAGCAATTCTAACCAATGACTCAATAATAGTAAGCTTCTGAGAGGCTGCTGGGAATGATTTTCCTTGTGGATGAAAATATAATCAATGGAATTAGCATTCATATCTTTCTGCCAGTGATATCAGTATGATACCTAAAACTGAGACTGGCAGCTCGTAATTGTGAAAGGAACCAACTCATGAAGACATGCTATAGAAAGCAGAACAGAAAGAAGGAAAGTATGTAGGTTCTTGATGACATCACTGAACTACTGAATAAAACAAACCTGGCATGACCCTACCTCCAGACTCATATTCTGTGAAATAATACATTTTCCTTACTTAAGCCAACTGAGTCAAGGTTTATTGTTTACTGAAGAAAGCATCCTAACTGATCCAACTGTAAGTGGAAGGAGTGATAAACATTTTGCAACTCAAAAGTCCATCAGGATTTGGGCATGGTAGCGTAATCTATTTTCAAGCAAGTGGGGAAAAGGGAAGTAGTCAGGACTAAGAACAAGACACACAAATTCAGTCAAAGAGGGACTCAATGGACTGGCCAATTACTTAGCATTTCTACATGGGGAGGTAGAGCTGAGCAGCAAATCACAGTTTCAAGAAAGAACATCTCTGGACTATTCTTCTTGAAGTCTGTCAAACTTTGGCCCATGATTAGCACC
The DNA here is from genome assembly GCF_018350195.1 of Panthera tigris. Lineage (NCBI taxonomy): Eukaryota > Metazoa > Chordata > Mammalia > Carnivora > Felidae > Panthera > Panthera tigris. Next base: position 81,742,568 of record NC_056664.1, on the reverse strand, counting down.
AGGGATGTCAAGGTGAGATAATGAGATATCAAAAAGTAAGAAAATCACAAGAATATGCTTATGTGCAGGTAATAGTAGCAAGGGAGAGCTCAGCATCTCACCTGAGAAGTTCATCATCTGAGACCTCGCTTGACAAGAAACAAGGTCTCAGGCAGTCCTTCCATCCACTAGGGAAGGAAACACTAGCATTAGAGTAACCAGGTGAGACTTCTGGGTTGGAACCAAGACCCGTATACTCAATCGGCATGGAATTGCAGAAGGATATGGATTATGATTTGGAGAAAAACAAGTTGTTATGCATCTTTAAAAAAGGGTAAGAAAGATGAGCAGAAAATCATAAGTGTAATACAATAGCCCCCCCGCCCCCCCGATCTGCAGTTTTACTTTCCATGGTTTCAGCTAGGGTGATCAAGCATAGTCCTCAAAAAAGATGATCCTCCTTCGGAGGAATCATCAGAAAGTCAAGGTAGCCTAAACCTATGTGCCAATGCCTACGTCATTCATCTCATTACCTAGGCATTCGATCATCTCACATCATCATAAGAAGTGTGAGTAGAGTGCAATAAGTTATTTTGCGATAGAGGGAGAGACCACATTCACATAATGGTTATTACAGTATGTGTTATAATTGTTCTATTTTATTATTAGTTATTGTTGCTAATCTTTTAGTGTGTTTAATTTATAAATTAAAGTTCATCAAAGTGTCTGCACAGGAAAAACATAGTATGTATAGGGTTGGGTACTATTGGCAGTTTTAGGCATCCACTTGGGCCATGGAATATACCCCACAAATGGAGGGGGGGTATTATTGTATGTTAAAGATAAGTAATGCCTACTATCACACACATTTTAAAGGAGGGATTAGGATCAATACACAAGGTGAGTGAGAAGATACCATTTACCTGTGCTGTGACTGGGTGCCATGCTGTGCTGGAGATAAGAGATACAGTATCCCAAAAGTGAGGCCAGAAGGGTAGTGGGGCTTAATGTGGTCTGTCCCAACACACTGGAAGGTGGATGGAGGTGGGATGTGTGAAGAGACTGAATGAAAGAAACTGGCCCAGGACTTGGGAGCCCATAACTGGCCGCAAATGAGTCCACCTTTATTGTTACAACAAAGCAAAATCTTACTCGCGCCCCGTCCATTATGCTCTTTCAGGTCCAGAGGCTGAGGCCAATTGCTGGTACAGGAGCCTCCACAGTGTCTCAAGCGCCCATATTCTTTACTGACAACAGTAGGTCTCACCTTTAGTTGACAAGAAAGAGGATAGAGGAAACAATGCAGGAGCCCCACAAACATCCCTGAGTCACTGAGTCACTCAATATTCAGCATCAGAGGCTGTGGGAAACATGAGGATGACGGTATGTGGAGGTAGAATAACCATCCCTCTTTATGTAAACTCAGAGCTCAGCGGGGAGGAGAGAAAAAGACCCTGTGGTTGGAGACCAGGAAGAGGCTCAGTCCCTGGAGGTGGAGGCAGGAGCTAGGAGAGACAAAGGCTGGGGGCAAGAGAGCTGGAGCCATGCCCTGTGCACTTTTCATCGTAAATTCCTGTGCAGATTGCCTGGCACACAGCAGGTGCTCAATAAATAATTGTTGGATGAATGATTCAATTAATCGAGGATGTTTGGTAGCACATTATGATCTAAGGGTAACACTTCACAGTGAGATGTGTATGTTTATTGCTGCATTCCACAAGCTGACCTGAAGTTTCTTGGCCACTGTATCTGCAACATTTTAAACTGGCCATATTTCTTATTTTATAAAATGAAATAAATGCTAATGTGCTAGCAAGGGAATGTAAACAAGTGTTGTTAGACAAATTCAATGTGACTAAAAAGAAACAGTAGCAGGTGGATGAAAGTGGGCCCAATTAAGATATATTTGCTTTTGTGCCACAGATTCTATGCTTTTCCAAATAGAACTGTTTGATGCTAAGGGAATGGAGACTATTTCTGACTCACAATTTTTTTTTGTTTTTTTTTTTTACTGTGAGAAATATATTTTCTCATCGATATCTTATGCTGTTCTCTTTTCATACTTTGCTTTTGTGATGCTTCCTCTAAAGATGTTTTGTTCCTTTTTATTTTGTGCCATTGTTTATGCTGAATTTGTTGTTATTTTTGCATTTACATTCCACAGAGAAATGATACTTAGCATAAAATCCCAGAACCGCATCAGGATAAAAGAGGTGATTTATAAACACATAATAGTCGTTTTTGATACTTTTCATCATTAGTCAAGCTGAGAGAACAAATTGGAATTTGAGCTTCTGGTGGGCTTTCTGAAGGGATCCTCAGATAAATGTAGCCAAAGATAAAAGATAATTCCAATTAAAAGATAATGGATATTATACACAATTACGGCTGTGGCCAAGTCAAAGCACTTTGAAATTAAATGTCTTTGTGTGAGAAACCACAGTGTTAAATAAAATAATCAACAGGAATTTATTTCTACTCTCTTTGTTCAAATCTACTTACACACTCATTCCTTATGTTTGGTAGGAAGTTACAATTCTGTTTAAATAAAAAGAAGTGAAAACCTTCCAACCTGGATTAAAGGCTAGCATTTAAATTAGTATAGTATTAAGATTATTTAAAGCCTTTTTAAAATATAGCATCCAGTTGTATTTATGTCCACTTAATTTTGCTTATTTAGAGCCCCAAACTGGAAAGCTTCTGGATGGCACATAATATCTCACCCTGATGCTGGCTTCTCTGTAAATTTTCCATGTGCAATTACTTTAGCAGAATATCACATTTATGAGGAACTGTGACAAAATACACAATAGAAGAAATGATGCGATCATCGCTTTAAATAATAGGTTACCACATACCACTTAGAGGCTATACCTGAGACATACAGAATTACAGCAAAGAGAGGAGAGCAAAATTAGAACGACAAAATGAACGAAACAAGTGTACCACTTAATTCTAACAAAATCACTGGACTCTAATGATACTTATATGAATGTGTCAGGTGCAGATCTTAAAAAAAGTTTTTAAACTGTCTTTCTGCCTTGATAGCATGTTGACTCACAGATGATAAATTGGGCCTCCTCCAGTGTCATTTGAAATTTGTTATTTTTGTGTATAATTCACCAGTGGGGGGAAAACAGCAAAGGCAGAGGTATGTAGATGAAATACAGAGTTGCGATCATCATGATTTATCACTTCATGCCTGATTCAGTTCAAAAATCCCGCAATCTTCTCCATCTCCAAAACCACTTCCTCCTTTGTCCCATGGATCTTCTCTATGTGCCATGTGAAAGCTCACCCCTGAAGCTCTGTGGCCTGGTAGCTGTGGTTTATCAAAGTTGTCACCGCAGAAAAACAAAGCAGATCACTGGATTCATCTTATTTTGTTTTATTAGGGCTCTGATGGGTCAGAAATAATAGGAGCTGCTGCAGCTCTCCAAGAACTGGCTATGTGGAGATATGCTTATTAATTTAATTCTTTTTTTTTTTGTCCAGTTCCTCAATTTCAACACATGGAATAGGAGGGAGGGTTTGAAATTATAACTGGCTATCAAGACACTCCCCAAATTGGGCTTGGGGGACATTTTGGGAAAGGGTACAATAGGGCCCCTAATGTTTATTGCTCCCACTGCAAAGAATACAATTAAGGCCCCTTAATGTTTATTACTCCAGCTCTGAAAGAATACCATTAAGTCAGAAACATCACCTGATGGCATCCTCATCAAGCTACACTCCGTGAGCACAGATGGGACATTATGTAACACAAAGAGAGAGGGGCTGCTCACCCGGCTGCATTTGGCGAACCGTGTCAGAAACCTTTCTTTAAACAAATCCAATAACATGATAATGTGGCAGCCCCCCTCCCCCTCCATCACCATCCTGGAAACTCTGTGGCAACCCGAACAGAACTGCATTAATATTCATCATTCATGGTCTTAAAAAAAAAAAAAAAAAAAACAGAAAGGGGAGAAAAATACCACCACTGTATGCTCTGCTGTATTAGTGTGTCTAATGAGAATAAATTAAAACCCAGCTGAGACATGACCCCTGAACCTTTTGCTTCCTCTTAACTGTCAATTTGACTTTCCTTAGCACTGTGATCAACTGCATTCTGAGTGGAAGTTGACACTGGCTCAACTTTCTGCGAATGCAGGTAAAATGGAATGGGAACTGCCTGAAACTCGATGCTGATGTAACCTGGTTCTGCACCATTACCCGTAATCTGTGTCTTCAGCTCTGTGTAGCTCCAATTTCATTTCTTTAATAGCATGGCTTTTGATAAGAATCTTCTCTTCTCTCCCCCTCCCATTGCCAAGTACCCTTTGTGGTGTCATTGCTAACTTCTTATACAATGCAACTTCATTTTTCTAAGAAATTCCCATCAGTGGCCTTTAATAGCAGGTTAATGGGCTGTTAAATCTCAAATTTTCCAGAATGATTTTGTTACTAGAAGTAGTCTTCCTCCTATTTCCATTGTGGTCAATAAGAGCCTTGTTTTAAGGCACTTAATGCTTTACACAGTATGGGGATTGTGCCTTGAATCAGACCAAACAAGAGATACTTTTTATTCCCTTATGATATCAACACCATTTTAGGAGAATGTCTGCCATGGGCCCTATTTGTTATTCCTACTTAAATCAATAAAGGCTCTGAAAAATACAGGAAGCTTTGCCAGCTATGTGCTTACAAATATTAGATGAGAGGTTCATAGACAGCAGATCATCCATAAGCTGGTTCTCAAACCTGTGTTGTCACATGCTTCATGACTTGTTTCATTATCTGCCACTGCTACTTTATGTTGGCTATTTCTTTCTGAAGCCCTCATAAACAAAACCCTTAATGATACATAGCCCAAGACAATTCATTTACCGAAAAAAAGAAATAGAATACAAGATTATATATAAGCCAGAAACCCAGGTACCTTACTGCAGGATTTCTGTAAAGTAAAATAGCCTGCTAGAGTTTTCTCACAATTTCTAATTGGATCAGTGCTAGAGAGTCAGAAACCTAGCCAATGTGGATAACAGATTCTTTCTAATGATTTTTAGAAATAGTAGGTAAGTAAGCTATTAAGGCCGTGATAATTAGAATAAGTAGCAAAGAGTAAAAAACACAATAAAACACTTTCCAGGTGTATGGTTCTTGGATCTGATACTTTCATGGATACTACCTTAGGCTAAAATAATCTTTCTTCTTTCTTTCTTTCTTTCTTTCTTTCTTTCTTTCTTTCTTTCTTATAGAATAGTATAGATGTATCATAATTTATTAGGGGATGAAAAGGGTACAGTCCATGGAGTAAGTTTTTACCAAGAAACTTAAAATATAGTAGGAGAAAGTTTCACAAGTACCCAAATTACTGAAGTATGAAATGAAAATTTAAAAAAGATTGAGACATTCTTTTATTTTTGTTGTTGATGTGTTGGTGATAAATGGGGTATTATTTAGGGTATTGCTAGTAGTCAGAATATAGGCAGAAAAGTATTATAAAGGTAAAAAAACAAAAGATCATTTCTCATACACATAACAATTCAAAACAGGTGACTGTCTTACATGAAGAGGTTCAGGGATGCAGTATCTTTGCATCTAATTGATCTGCCATTCCTTAAGGCCTCACTGTCATTCGTATCTGTCTTCAGAAGGAGAAAGAAAATGTGTGGGGTCCATATGCATGTAGGGGAGGGAAAATAGTTTTCTCTCTACCTTTCAAGGTTCTTGGCTGGTCTAATAATTAAATTGACATAAGACAGATTAACAAGAAAGAAAAAACAGATCGAACTTTGTCCATATGAAAACTGCATAAAAATATGGGACTCAAAGACAACCATGTAATTGGGGCTGAGCTGAGGAAGGGGGCCGGAGCTTCAAAGAGAAACAAGACAATTCACAGGAAGATAAGAAAAGCAAATGTTTGATAAATAAATGTTTGCCTTGCCATGCAGATAAGTCTTTCAGATGAAAAATTTATCTCTGGTAATAGCAGTCTTCCTGGTACAGGATCCCTCTCTAAATTACTTTAGGCAATTAAGGGGGAGATTAAAAGCTTTTCCTGAGTCCTATGGGTCTTGATTGCCTTCAGATCCATGCCAAGGTGGCACACATGTTGGGGTGGCAGATTCTGTTCCCCTTCACCTGCTTCTTAAAAGCCTTGGAACAGAAATAGCACATGTTGCTTATGCTCATATTCATTGGCTAGAGCTCAATAACAAGGACAATTCTAACTGCAAAAGAAAGTAGGAAATAGATCCTAATTGTGGCCTGGAAAGAGAAGAAAATGAATGTTAGTGAAGAGATAGCTAATGCTTCCATTTATGCTTGAAGTATTATGAAATTGAAAAATGCTACTGTTATCAAGTGTTATTATCCTCTGAATAGGAATCTTTGAAATAGGAATCTAAGAGTAATTTAAAAGTGAGAAGACAAGAGAGGTGCCTGGGTGACTCAGTAGATTAAGTGTCTGACTTCGGCTCTGATCATGAATCTCAGGGTTTGTGAGTTCAAGCCTCAGGGTCTGTGCTGACAGCTCAGAGCCTAGATTCTGCTTTGGATTCTGTGTCTCCCTCTCTCTACGCCTCCCTGACTCATGCTCCCATCTCTTTTTCTCTCCCCAAAATAAACATTTGTTTTTTTAAGTGGGAAGAGAAACTCCATAAAGAGCATACCTAAAGCTAAAATTAGAATTTTATAGTAATACAAATAAAGTATGACACATAATTGTACTAAACACACTTGGAAAGTATTGGGAAACAAAAGGAAATGGATGGTGGGGGGAATACCCAAAGTTGGGCTGTCTGTCTTTGAGTGTCAAAAGATAAAAGAGTGATTCAGTCCTTCTTGGTCATTAGGAAATAACTAATATGAGTGAGAGATTGTTCAGACCAGAAAGGAAGGGGCATGAAATCAAGTTGGGTATGGATAAAGTAAGAAAGTGGTGAAAAAATGAAAATCAAAGCCTTCTAAGCCAAAGATTCAGCCAATGGTAAGTAGCTGAAGAGTATAAAAAGAGAAATCCACAGAAAATTAATTTCAAGGCAAGATATTGGAAAAGAAGTAAATTTTATTGATGAAGTTGTGAGATGGGATTTTGCCAATGTGTAAGTGAGTGGAGGTAGAGATCACTGGAAGAGATGACACTAAGAACTTGGGAAGGCAGGATGATGTTCAGAGGCATTGGTCTCAACATGGAATATCCTAATGGTGATGGAAGGAATGGATCCACCAGGTGAAACTGATACCCACAATCATGACTGAGGGGACCAAAAAAAAAAATTCAACCCACTTTTGGATTTTTGAGTTGAAAAGAAATATACTGTAATGAAGATAGTCATGAGAAATGAAGATATGTTAGGGACAATGTTTTGCCACCTTATTGAAAATAGAGTTTAGAGATGGAATTTAGAACCTTTGACATTAGGTCTTTGGACTTGTGTCATATTTCTATTCAACAAGGTAGAAATTAGAGTGGGGAAAAAAACATACACATTAAAAAATACCATCCATTAAAATGGAATCTTAATTGGATGGTATTACATTCACATGTGTTACATTTAGAATTGATAACAAGGAAGAATAAAATGTAAATATATAAACAGTGTTTTTGTCTTTAAATCTATTCCAACTTCATAACCTTAGTTACTACTGCAAAGTAAAAAATGTTTATTGAATATAATTACTTACTGCCAAATAATGATGGGCAAAATATAAGCTTATTTTTTATTTACTAAAGGCATAGTAAAAATAGCTGTTAGTTATTTTTACCTGCCTTTAAGATTATGAATGTGTGGAACACTATAATAAATTATTTGGCTAATTAAACTTCATTTCCATAAACTTTAGATGTGTAATTATGGTCTATAGTGATAGCATATGGAAGGTTCAGAGAAGCTTTCTTAGATAAACATACACTCTGATGGGAGTAGAACAGTGGGTGTTAGAAGTTGGAAGATCTGGATCTACCATATTCTGTAAGTATTATGGGTGTGATTTATATCTATGATTTTATTTATATTTATATGTGTATATATTTATGTGTATATATGTTTATATATTATATAAATGATTTATATATATTTATATATATATATATATATATATATATATATATGTAAAATTAGAGTTCAAATATGTACCACATAAGGAGAATAGAGAAACTGTTAATAAATATTTTCTGGTACCTACATGCAAGAAAGATCATTAAAGTTTCCAAGGAATAAAAGAGAAAGAGAGAGGGAGGGAGGGAAGGAGAGAACAAAGAAAGGTATTAACTTTATAAGAAACATGAACTTTGTCTCATTTTAGAAAACATTACACACACACAATTGTATGTGAGAGCCTCTCTAAGTTGGGTGGATAGTAATTTGATTTTCTAAAAGAAGTTAAATTTTAGAGTGCACAACAGTTACTTTATGGCTTTTTGTAGTCTATAATAAATGTTTATTATAAATAACTTACAAATTACCCACACTTCACTCCTTATTGAATAGGCATTGAATAAATAATATTTATTGAAGGAATGAATGATAGGTGGGATGGATTTGATTTCAAAGAGGATAAATAAAATAGTAAGAAGATGATGAAATCCGTTTTACACGTTATTAATCGTCATGTCCTTACTTATTTTTCAGAAAATATTTCACTAATCTTTCTGTGGGGAAGCAGACATTAGATTATTTAGTGTTTATTATTTTTGCAGTAAAAATTACTGTAAAAAACTAAGAATAGGTATGGATTCCAAGTAATATCATGTCAGTTACTTAATAATAAAAGAAACTACCATATTCAACTGACGTATGAAAACACAGGCTCAAGAATATGAAAGCTGCACATGGAATCCACAGAGACACAGTGAAAAGTTGAATGCACTTTCTTTCTCTCCGTGAAGTTAGGGAAAGGCGGACTTGAAGACAGCGTGGAGTTGGGGAGAAAGAAGAAAGCCATGTCACAAGCAGACAGGCAGTCCCAGGGCAATGCGTCGGTGTACGAAGGTCAACAGAAGCTAGACTGGACAATGGCACTTCAATAACATTTTCATGATGATTCTTGGGAGACCATACAGGAATTCATTTTCTTTCTCATGAAAGAGTGTAATTTGATATATTTTTATCGCTTTTTTATTATTTCTGCTTTCTTCTGTCTTTCTTTATCTGAGTTTATTTCTTTTTCCCCTTTCTATGTACGAACTGTCAATTGCTGGAAATGCCATAGCTGTCCCATTTCCACAATGCTGCATGCGGGGCTGTCTTGCTCATTACTTATTCATTTCTGAGGTCCTCAGGAGGCAAAGTAAGCAGACTTTCATATACCAGTGTTAAGGTTTTGCTGCATTCAAACATTTACTAATGTTACATTTGGAAATGCGTGTTTGTTAGCTGCTGGTAGTCCTTGGCGGTCTTATTACAAGTGTCATTAAAGCATCATAATATTTGGAGAAATAGCTCTGCTTCGAGATATTCAGGTTCATTAATGAACATTATCCATCTGACACATTTGGTAAACACCAGAGCTTCAGAGAAGAGCTCATCAGGGATAAGCTTGGCCCTCTAGGCTCGCTTGGAGAAGCTCATGAACTCACTACTGTTCACCCTCATTAGGCTGGAGATGCACAGGAAAAAAAACAAAAAAAGGAAAAAAAAACCTCTGAAAACTGCCAATATTTGTACTTTAGAATTTAGAGTCTAATGTCTTCTTTCGTTGCTGTTGTTACAGGGATTGGTGGGCAAGAGAAAAAAGAAATGCTGTATGAAAGTTCTGCTTGTTTCTCTTTGGAAAACATCGGTGTTACCTTTAAATTAAATGCAGAAAATAAAAGCAAGGTTGAAAAAAAATTTTTTTTAAAAACAACTTTCTATCTAGTCCCAAGGTTTTGGAAAAAATCAGGAGTATCGTTCAGGTCACAAATATTGTTAAGAAAAATCCCTAGAAAAATATAGGCATTATTTTTCTTCAAAATGCCATTTCCCCTGCTATGACGCACATACTATAACCCACAGAAATATTCAATAAAACTGAATTAAGACAAAGTTCCCCAAAGTAACACAATCCCAAGTATATACACCTTTGGACACTTCAAATAAAACAGCCTTTCCAGAAAGCACAAAATATGTTTTTCTTATCACCGTGTAATATAGAGACTAAAAATATTTGAGTAGATGTGTAATTTTTGTACATGAAGAATATGTAACCATATCTTACAATCGTTACCTAGGAATCAGAGGATTTTTCAAGTCCGATCATTGAAAATATCTTTCCCATCGTAATTACTCATATTTTATCATTTCAAAATTGTCATGCTTATTTGTTCTAGAACTTAACAAAGGCATTACTAATTTCTCCTTGAAATCATAAAACTTCTCTATTAAACAAGTACATTCAGTAATTTCACTCATTTTAAATAGATAGGAAAAGTCAGCTTCCTGAATCCCCTGAAATCCTCCCATTCCAAGGAAGTCCACTGAGGCCATTCAGACTTAGTTCAGACAGAAAAAAATAAGAATCCATTTACATCTCTCAAAAGAATTTTTAACTAAAAATGGAAAAACAATGTAGTTACTGGAAAAAAAAGTTAGAATCTATTTAGTATGCAGAACTATATCCAAGACAACTTTGATTCTTGTTTGGGTCAATAATCTTCATTTGTCAAATACTTACATTCTTTATCTTCTCTTATTTTTAATTTGGCATTTTTTTTTTAATTTTTTAATGTTTATTTATTTTTGAGAGAGAAAGAGACAGACTGCAAGTGGGGGAGGGGCAGAAAGAGGGGGAGATGTAGAATCGGAAGCAGGCTCAAGGCTCCTAGCTGTCAGCACAGAGTCCTACACGGGGCTCACTCCCACAGACCAAGAGATCATGGCCTGAGCTGAAGTCAAACACTGAGCCACCCAGGTAGTTGAGCCACCCAGGCGCCCCTAATTTGTCATTTGTAATAAAATCAAAGTAATTATAAATGGATGGGCACAATAGGTTATTGAATTAAAAACTAAAGACGATTTGATCATTTCCCAAAAACTTAAAGGGAGGCACAGTTGGTCATCATTTTTCATGGACTCTGTATTTGCAAATTTGCCTTCTTGCTAAAATTTATTTGTGAGCCCAAAGTTAGTACTCATAGGGCCTTCCCGGTCATTCTCATTCGTGCATAGAGCAACAAAATATTGAAGTTGCCTGACATGCGTGTTCCCAGCTGAGGTCGAACAAGGCGACACTCTGCCAGGGTTCAGCTTTCACAGTGTAAACAAGTATCCTTCCCAAGGCCTATATTGTGCCCGTTTCTCACGTTTTTGTGTTTTTTGTTGGTGATTTTGTTGTTTCAAATGGTCTCCAAGCATAGTACTAGTGTGCTGCCTACTCTTCCTAAGCACAAGGTTGTGACATGCCTTTCAGAGAAAATGTTATTATAGGTAAGCTTTGTTCAGACAAGTTCTAGTGCTGTTGGCTCTGAGTTCATTGGTAATGAGTCAAGCAAGGAAGGTGTCTTCAAACAGAAATGCAGATAAACAAGGGTATGTATTGATTAGTTGATGAGAATATTGTGACCAGAGGCTCACAGGAACCTAACCCTGTATTTGCCCTAGAAACAATGGTTCTATATTCACTAATTGAGTGTTGGTGGCAATGTATAAAACACAGTGACCACGAATAATAAGAATTGACTCTAGATGTTTTGATCAGGCCTCGTAGGTGAGACTGGAACTGTTTGTATTACTCTTTTCCTTGGTTATGCACAAATTCTGTATTTATCAGAACCCCCGAGTCTTTGTATTCTACATTATGATGCATTTCTTGTAAGAAACAAATGCTATACTATAAACATTCTCTGAACTTTTCCTTGGTCATCTGAGCATTCCAAGAACATACAAGCAAATTAATGAGGGTTATCATCTTATAGGAATAATTCTCTTCCAAATATTTTGATTGGGTTTTGTTTTGGTATACCGCATTAAAGTATTATTGTCATAGCATCTTGCCTTAGTAGGGGTTCTTCCACATTTTCATGTGCATAGTATAAGATCAATTATCTCTTATATATAACTATACAAATTAGCACTTTACATATGTATACATATTTGTGTTTTATGTTTGCCTTTGCAGAAACAAAATAATCATACATGTATATATACATATGCATATGACTATTTTACATGTAGCAAAATAACCTCAGATAAATTTGATATTTTTGTTATAGAAGTAATCTAAAGAAAACAACAATTTCCGTGCTGTTAACTAGTACCCTGGATTGAGTTAAAAAAGGGAATGGATAAAAAACAATTTATTTATGCTATTTTGTAACAATCCAAAATTTACCAATGCTCCTGACTAACATAACTTTGTTTACAAGAGGCAAATAAATTATTGTGTCAAAACTCTGAGACAAGTTGTAAGAGACTTCTGAAATTTTAAAAATCGAGCCAGCAGTTGGTTCAGAATTATTATGCACTTGGATTTGATAATGACATCAATGGTCAGGAAGATAGATACAGCATCAACTGTTAAAAGAAACAAATACATACATAATAATAATGCTGCGTTTAATCTGAATATATTTGTAAACAAAAGCCCAGTGAAGGGCATAACAGGAAAGGCCCTGGGTTAGAAAAGTAGACTAGAAGATCTTCTAGGTGAGGCTTAGACTGGGTGACCTGCTTGGATGCTGAAAAGGATGGGTGCAGAGTGTGTTGGTAGGGTTGGTGACTTGAGCACTGAGTTTTAATCTTGGCTAGCTGGAAATTTCATGCCTGTATGCATTGTTTTCCTTTGAGAGGGACCTTTGATTATCTCAGACACTCTTGTCTAGGACTCTTACTGTAATTTGTCATCCATAGTTGGCCACTCAGCAAGCAACGGAGCTTAAGAAGCAGCATTTGTTGTTCCAGAAAGGTTTCTGGGTAGTTACACCATCAGACCTGTCACAAAAACCAAGAGCACTGATTTAAATTCTTCGGTGTGTTACTTAATTACCTTTTTAATTAGGATAAAATGTCTTTTCACCCTCTCCTATTTGAATACCGCCATCCCTGCTTTCGGGGCCAAGTTATAAATACACTGCAATGAATAGCTCTCCCCCCTCCCCTTCCTCTCCCCACTGAGCCAGCTGCTCCTGTGTGTTCCACTGTCAGTATCCTTGCTGCAGAGACACGCCGAGTGCTCCCTAAAAACTGGGGGAATCGGTGCCGCTCATCGCTGAGGCTGACAGCTGAACACAGCTCAGGGGAACTGAATGTGCACGAGGAGCAGAAAGAAGAGGGTAGATTGATTCTTTGAGATGCAAGGATAAAATGCCTACGAAAATAGCGATGATCGTGCTGGGTGGGTGATGAGGGTGAGGGCCGGGAAATGTGGTAGTCACAGCTGGAAAGGGAAACTAAAACTCGAATTTGGAAGTCGAAGAAAACGTAATTTGCCAGTCACACCTTATTTCTTTTTGCTCAAGGAAAGCCGTAATCAGGGTGGGGAGAATTAGAAAAATTCTCTTTTATCTTCTGGGACCAGAACCGCGAGACATACACGACTGAAGTCGAGGACCATTTGCCCAGGCTTGCCATAGAACTAGGTTTTCCTTCCGGGAAGAGATTCTCTGACTGAGAAAGCACCTGCAAGTAACTCTTTGCATAGTCTCTGTGAGAGCTTCCAGAATTGTAAAACATTCTAACGAGAAGAATCCTGAGGTACAATTTTTAAAATTATTTTTAATTGTGGTAAAATACACACGATACAGAATTTGTCACCTTAACCACATTTCAGTGTACAGTTCAATGGTATTAAGTACATTGACATTGTTGTGCAACCTCCATTACCATCCATCTCCATGATTCTTTTCACTTCCAAAAACTAAAACTCTGAACCTATTAAACAACAATTCCACATCCTCCCTTACCACCCCCCCCCACCACCACCAGGGACTGGCAAACACCATTCTACTTTCTGTCTCCATGAATTTGACTACTCTAGACCCCTCATATAAGTAGAATCATATGGTATGTTTCTCTTTGTGTGACCAGCTTATTTCACTGAGGATAATGTCCACATTAGAATGTGTCAGAATTTCCTCCATTTTATTTTATTTTTTTTAAATTATTTTTAACGTTTATTTATTTTTGAGACAGAGAGAGACAGAGCGTGAATGGGGGAGGGTCAGAGAGAGAGGGAGACACAGAATCTGAAACAGGCTCCAGGCTCTGAGCTGTCAGCACAGAGCCCGATGCGGGGCTCGAACTCACGGACTGCAAGATCATGACCTGAGCTGAAGTCGGACGCTTAACCGACTGAGCCACCCAGGCGCCCCGAATTTCCTCCATTTTAAAGGAAGAATTGGTTATCTATCCATCCATCCATATGGGCACTTGGGTGCTCCCACCTTTTGGCTATTGTGAGTAATGCTGCTATGAACATGGGTACACCAACACCTGAGTTCCATTCTCTTGAATATATAGTCCAAAGTAGAATTGTTGGATCATGTGATAATTCTATTTTTAATGTTTTGTGGGACCTCTACCCTGTTTTCCATAGCGGTTACATCACTTTACATTCCTATCAGCAGTACACAAATATTTCAATTTCTCTACATCCTTGCCAATACTTGTTATTTTCTGGTGTATTTGATAATAATCATCTTAATGGAAGTGGACTGTCTCAGATGCAATTTAACTTCTTTGTTTTGAATATGAAAAAAATGCTGGACCAGAAAGGATGTTTTAATCTGCATAGTTGGTAGCGGTGTTGGAACAAAAACTCAGGCGTCTTGGTCAACAACTTGTGTTCAGGTCTCCAAAAGTAGTCCAGGTTGTGTTTTGTTTTGTAAATGATAGTCAACAGTATGTCCAACAGACTACAACTATTCCTTAACTTACTCTAAGTAGAGTAAGCCACATATCATGACCATGGTTCTGGCTCCCTGAAGAATACCCACCTAATAGAGAAGTGTAAGCACTAGAAAAAGGCTCAGGGGAACTACAGTTTATTTTTTTTAACGTTTTAAATGTTTATTTATTTTTGAGAGGCAGAGAGACAGAGCGTGAGCAGGGAGGGACAAAGAGTGATGGAGACACAGAATCTGAAGCGGGTTCCAGGCTCTGAGCTGTCAGCACAGAGCCCGATGCAGTGTTCGAACACATGAGCCCAGCCATGAGATTATGACCTGAGCCCGAGTCAGACAGTCAACCAACTGAGCCACCCAGGTGCCGCAGGAGAGCTACAGTTTAAACACGGGCCAATGGACAATGTTCACGGTGCATGTAAGTGCTGAAAACCTGTAGAGTGATGAGTGTAGAGAGCTATTAACATTTTCTGCGAATTCTATATGGCAGCTGCAACCCTGATATCGTAGATTATACAATGTAGAAGACTGTACAGTAACATTGGATAACAAATTGTAGTTGATAAATTGTGAGAAATCAAGTGCCAGAAAAATGTGCACTGTAAAAAAAATCATATTGTTATTGTTCTTGTTAACATTTATAAGAAAAAAAAAGAATGTGTAGACACTAAAGTGTTAGTTTTGGGTTTTGAGATTCATTTGTTCAACCAATTTTAATTGAATACCTGCAGCAAGCCAGGCACTGAACAAATAGCACAGAACAAGACAAATAAGGCCTCTGTTCTCTTGAACATCTTTTCCAATGGGAGATAATTTTAAAGAAGAAGCAAATAACCAAGATAGGTATAGCTACAAGTTACCAGTGGGCCAAGTATGGCTAGCATTTGGGTAATTTTGTTTGGTCTGCAAGTATTTGTTTTTAAGTGTACATTAGATGATATTAGGTAACATTTAAAGAGGGAATCTTCCCATAAATACCAAATTGCTGGCTTTCCTTGAGAAATTTGTGAAAACATCAAATAGTATAGTCAAATAAGATAGAAAAGCCATGCTAAGGAAATAATTTTATAACTAAAATTTTAAATATGAGAATTAATCAGGATTATGCAGTTCTGGGGAAAGAACATTCAAAGCAGAAGGAGCAGGAGGCCCCAAGTCCTGGAAAATGGAAAAAGTTATGACCAGGTGAGCTAAAATGGTGGCAGGTCATGTGAAAGGAGTGCCCCAAGACTTGACAAAAAATTCAATTTGACTATAAGAGTGAAAGATATTGAGCCAAAGAGAGACATAGGGTAATTTCTATATTTTCCCCTGTATTTCCAAATATGTCAATATAAAGATTCATCTCACCTGTGTAAGGATGAGAAATATTTTTTAATACCAAAAAAATCTTCTTAGTAAATTTGTGTTTTGAATAAAATACAGAATGAGGGGGAAAGCAAATCATTGAAAAACAAGATTACTATACTGTCTATATTTGAGAGTAATTTTATACCTAACTTGAAAGTCATTTTCCATCTGTAGATGAGCCCCTTGCAGAGGAGATGAAGGAAATGAGATTGGATGAGTCACCGGGGTTATGTAGGAAAGTAGCAGGAGTTAGTAACATACTAGAGGTCATTGTCTCCAGGTATGACCAACTTATCTGGTCCATAAGGGTAAAACCATGTACTGACCTCAACCACAAAATGTGAATGCCCTGACTAGTTTTTTGGAGGTATGAACTTTTGATTAAAAAAAAAAAAAATTGAGTTTTTTATTCACCAAAGAAGAAAAATTTTTGAGTCAGTGTAAAGAATAAAAAAAAAAAGGAAGGAAAACATAATATAAATGATAGGACTTGAAAGGAATCATGATAATAAGCTCATTCGATATTCAGATAAGACCAGCTGCTGTTCAGGTCCAAGTTGTTCAACCAGAGTCCGTGTAACTGATGGCTGGTTGAACTCAAACAAAGCCCCCAGGCTTGCATCTAAAATCTCTTTTGTTGTAGAATGATTCTGCAATGATCTAGAAGAACTACACTTCCCTGCCTCCAAGACACAACTATGAAGGCAGCCTGCAGTTATCTCTAAAACAAAACCTGTGAACCAAGAAGGGGGGCATGACAACTAGGTTTGTGTTGCTTTTTAAATCTGTGATTTTCTCTCATAAATTTTTGGTTTATTTGTTTTGTGTTTGATTATTTTGCTTCTGTGTTTTCTTATAGTTTTGGGAAAGGAGTAATTAGATAAAGAGTTAAAACGTGAGCAATAAGTATCATAAAATTTGTAAAATATTTCTGATATAGTAGACTCCATTGTATGTAGAGCCTTCTGTAGACATTGACCTTGGTAATGAATTATTGAAATAGTTCTTCCTTAAAGGGAAATAATAGAGTATTAAATTAATGCAAAGTTATAAATATGAACTGTGTCCCATGCTCAGTTTGTGGGATTGTTTGTAATGATATTGTGATATTACAGCAATTTATAAATGCACACACACACCACATATATGTGTGTAATATACATATATGTATGAATATATACGTGAATATTTACTTTTAAAATCAGCCCTAAAGCTGGCATTCAATAAAATATGAAAAGCTTATATCTGTATGAGTGAAGAAATATGACTATCTTTTTAAAGACATGACCCATCACTAGAGCTTAATTTTTAAATCAATTATGGGAATAAATAGCACTCTATAAATAACCAACAATTCAGGATCAAAAATTATTTTCCAATAGCCTCTTATCTCCTTATTCAAAGACATTGCCAAGTCCTATCAAGTCTTCATTTTTTAAATGTCTAGTTCCATTACCTCTGCTTTATCTACCTTACCACTACCCCATCCAAGCATAAGTCACATACCTGAGATACTATATAAATCTGACTGTGCTATTCATCTGTTCAAAGTCCATCAACTTCTATTCTTTTCCTTTTAGAAAAAGAAAGAGGAAGATACATCTTTGGCCTGGTATGTAGAATAAAACCTGCTATGACCTAGTTCTTGTTTGTCCTTAGTCTTATCTTTTGCCATTCCCTCTCATATTTACTCACATTCCAGGTGTCTGTAGTTAATCAATAACTATTCTGTTGAGTGCCTGCTATGTGCTACGCTGGGGATGTGGTGGTTCTTGCTCTCAGATGCACTGTTCTAGAGAATGTAGGAAAGTAAATAAATTATATTTTCAGAGTAACTATACAGCAAAAATAAATGACAACATCATATATAAAACATAACCATAACCCTTGAATAGAAGGTCATGGAAGTTCTCCTAGAATGAGTGGTATTTGACCCAAGGACAATTTGGGAAGGACCAGCCATTAGAAGCAGAGAACAGAGGACAGGTCATCTTCCACTTACAGGAAACAGGAAGAACCAAGGTCCTAAGAGAAGGAAAGAGGTGGCTACAAGTGGGATGGTCAAGGTGTCCCATGTTGGAGATGCTCTTTGAGACATAGGTAATTGCCAGGCCATGTAAAGGATATTAGGTCATGATACAGAATTGGGATTTTAGAGTAAGTGGAGACAGATTTAAGCAAGGTACTGATATTAGCTAACTTTTAAAACAATCTCACTGTAGCCACAGGGTGGAGAATACGATGGCTCCTGAATGGTAGCAACAACACCAGCCTCTGATCCATGTACTTTCTTGCCAGGGCAATACAAAGAATATTTACAACCAAGAGACTTCAGTTCTGTTTTTTAAGTCCCAAATTATTCATTTATCCAAGTGGATGATTCAGGACCTGCAAATTTGGAGGAGAGAGAAGAACCCCAAGAGATGAGTTCTGGCATATCTCACAGATGGGCTCTGTAACTTAGAACCTCCTGGGGTGTAATGATGACCTGACCTGCTCCGTCCAGGATTGGCACCATGGCTTGTGGCTTTGCGTTTCATAAAACTCTAATCCAGCAGCCTTCTTATTGGGTCCATGTAGAAAATAACAAGAGTAGTAATAGGTAAGTAATAGTAGCCATAATTAACTAAATCAGTGCTGTCCATGGCTAGGTATTTGTGATCGAGGCCTTATAATCTCTCAAGCTTTTATCAACTCTGCAAGGTAAACAGCTTCCCCCATTTTAGAAATAATAAGCTTTGGGGTCTAAGATACTGACTCTTGAGTGGCAGAGGCACCATTCAAACCTCAGTCTTGCCTGACTTTGAAGCCCACATTCTTTTCATTTCATTGAGTCAAAAAGCAAAGTTTAGAGTTTGTGTTTATTTTTTAGAAGAGAAAATAATGTAATATTTTTCATCTCTTTAACCTCTATAGCACTTTAAAAACAAAACCTCGTCAAAAATGTCCAAGTCAGAAAAAAAAAAAAAAAAAAAAGGAAATAAAGTTATGGAAAGAAATATGGAAAAAAATAAATAAGAAACCTTAAAAAAAGATGTTAACTAAGTAGATTTGAAATAAAAATTTGAGGGGCGCCTGGGTGGCTCAGTGGGTTAAGCGTCTGACTTCAGCTCAGGTCATGATCTCACGGTCCAAGAGTTCGAGCCCGGCGATGGCTGTGTGCTGGCAGCTCTGTGCCTGGAACCTACTTCAATTCTGTGTCTCGCTCTCTCTCTGCCCCTCCCTTGTTCACACTCTGTTTCTCTCTCTCTCTCAAAAATAACCACATACACACACAAAAAAAAAAAGAAATAAAATTTTGAAAAAAAAAAAAGAAGCTTGGAAAAGAAAAGAAAAATCTTCTCTTACATTAAAAAAAAAAATAAAAGAAAGAAAGAAAGAAAGGAGATCAAGAAGTGGTTTGGCCTAATTCGGCTCTCCCTGGGTGGGCAGCTCTGGCTGGCAAGAAAATGCCTGTTAAAGTAGGTGAGGGTCATGCTTCTCTCCCTGAAGTTAGGAAGGGCCCTGTCAGGGCCATCACACGAATGGCTGCCAAATGGGCCTCAAGGGCAACATGAAGAGCAAAGACCAAATCCCTTACTGTGCGAAGCCAAAGGCCAATTTGTGCTCTCAAACCGGTCATGGCATTTCTGGTCTTGAGCGCGGTCCCGGCAAGGATGAAGGCTGTGCGTTGTGATGAGACATGCTGATAGCTTCCGTGACCTCTAATTTCATTCAGCACCCAGTGTGGGCGGTGTAACTCTAGTTCTGGAGAAGGCAGCCTTTAGATGAAGTACCAGTCCCACAAAGAGTCCATTGACATTTGTAATCTCTCCAATTCTATCCCTAGCTTCCACCTTTTATATTTCATTATCGCAGAGTCAGAGCAGGAGAGTCAAATATCACAGCAGCTATTTCTTTTGCCGAATGCTGATGGCTGCCCCAGGAGAAGAAAGGAAAGAATAACTTATTAACATATATAAGTGACTGGTGATGAAGGTTGTTGGGTTGTTTTTTTTTTTTTTTTTTTTGGGCAAGAGAAAATTTGAATCAATGGAATAGGCATGGACTTTGGAGTCAGACATCACTAGATTTTAATGTGGAGTTCCCAGCTATCCCGTGACCTTAAGCAAGCACATTGAATTACACTGAATCACAGCATCAATGCTTATCAAATGAGATTAATAGCAGCTTATAAACTATATGAAAATATGCTTAACATAGAGTTGGCACACAATAAGTATTTGTGGATTTCCTCCCTTGTTTGAATAGTTTCTTAGAGCAAAAAAGGGTTTGTCATGAAAGACTACTTATTTAAAAGTGGCATGTGGAAAAAAAAAAAAAAAACCACTAAGGAACTGTGTCTTACCAATTCATTTAGCATCTCTGAGCCTTAGTTTCGACATCTTTCAGAGAAAATTATATCCCCCAAAAGCAATTATGGAACAAAGATAATAATTATGATTCTCATAATCTTTATTCAGAGATCTTTACTCATAGAGTTTGAGGGAGAAAAGTTGAAATAGCCAGGTACTTTGATTATTATAGTCGTATTTCTTATTGGTGTTAATAAATATGAAAAATAAACACTAAAGATAAGAGCTATTTTAAAAGCATTGCTATTCATTTAGAAATTGTTCCTTTCCAAAATTTAAGATAATTTTGATATTCTCTTAGACTGATTTTTGTTAGAATTGTTTTTATATAGATATGTATCTATCCAATCCTCAGCTATTAATACTAAAATGTATCTTCTGTCTGAGATATAAATGATGTTCAAAGGCCAATCACTCTGTACAAATGTCACCATCCTCATGATTGATTTAGCATTTCTCTACTTTCAACAGATTCTTGAATCAGTAATACTTGGAGACACCATGCACATCAAATGTACTAGTGTAATGCTTACAAAATCAATAAACGGTGGTCTTGTGAGTCTTGTTATGTCTACTTTATTGATTGAGTTTTTATTATATCTGTAATTATGGTTCAAAAATACAATTTGATGGTCCTAAAAAAAAGTGTTAACTCTTACATCTCATATCCATAGGGCCTTGACTTTTTCTTTTTTTCTTTTTTTTCCATCATTCTAGAGTTTAGCCTATCCCACATCCAAACAAAGTCTCATTACGACAGCTTTCTCTGAGGTACGGGGGCTGACGTGGAGACCCTTGACTGTAGTAGTCAGATAGGTCATCCCATCTACACAGAGAAGTAATAAGAAGGGCTTCTTTAACTCAGACGTTTATGGAGATGATCAAAGAATTTGTTGAGATTTATTCATCCTATAGTATCTAATAAGAATCGTACTTACAATAACCCTAGATAATGGGTGATGATTTTTGATGATCTTCATTTTTTTTTTTTTTCTCATCAACAAAATGACGATAGCTATTAGTGGCATGACCAGGTAAATGCTTGTGGTTTGGTTTAGCTCTTCTGGCTCTTTCACTTCCCATTTCTCTTACAAAAACAAACAAAACTTTCTCTGTGTTCCAGTGTCCTTATTACCACTTCATATAAGTGATAATCACTTTCATATCACTTCATATGATGAGTAGGATTCATTTGAAAATGACTCGGCATAGTTCATGTATGTGAGCACTATTTTAGAGTTAGTCAGATGCCCTAATCATAAATGTACTCCAAAGGGCAGTGAATATCTAATTGGAAAGGACAGGACCAGATGCATTTTTGTTGATCGAATGTAGTTGAATATTGTCAGTTTCCTATGATTCAAGTTAATGTAATCGCTTCATCAATTCTTAGTAATTTTGATCAACTTAGATGTTTAGCTGTTTAGTTTGATATGTTTCTTGAAGATGGGTTTTACTGGTAAAATTAGTGATGTATATTAATAAATTTCATCAATCATTTTTCCCTAGTAAAAGCAATGCTATTTGGATATGTGGAATGACTTAATTATTTCACAATCTCTACTTTCTCATTTACAGGGGATAAAACTCTAGCAAGCCCTCTAGAGATGGTGCCTGACGCTTTCTCTCTAGATGCTGTTGCATCCAGGCATTGGTCTCTAGAATATTGTCATACCTGCTTCAAGTAACCCTCACATGCAAAGCATGATTGTAGGACCTGCAAATATGGATGACTGAGCTTTCATTCATCTTATAGGAGTAAGTTGTTTGCAATATTCTATGCCAGCTTGCTAACAAACGATTGCTTAATATTTACCTGTGCAGGAGGTAGAATTTGATCTGACACTTGTTTTCATTATTGTTTGGTTGGGAAGAAGGGGAAGTGGCAGCCACATTGCTTCCTAAAACATCATAAAAGATGTGCATAACTAGGTTTTCTTAGCTCACTTTGTGATACATAATCTTAGTTTTCTAAACAGTGTCCTTCATCAGGGTACAATCTTTGTGAGGTAATTACTCATTGGTCTCTGTGGAAGACTTTCCTTCCTCCCGTAAGCACAGCCCTGTGCTGAATAACCCTGTGGTGCTATGGTTCACTGACTCTAGACCAAGTGCTCTGTGTTAAAATAATGTGAATTTTGTCCGTGTGCACTGGGATCAGCATGCTCTGTGAGAGGATTTAAACCCTTTTCAGCTGGAAGAGTCACTTCTTGCTTAGGGCTAGAACTTCAAACAGACATCTTATCAATTTGAACAGTGATGAAATGGTGGCGCTCAGTGTTGACACTATTTTACTTCTTGACCTGAAGTATGGGGCATTACTGCTTTCTGGTTTCCTGTCCAATGCCTCGGAGGAAAGGCAGTATGTCTGTTCATTCTCCACATTCTATTATGCAAATTATGTGGAGATGATGCATCACATGTTGTTATATATTAACATAACATATTATCCCATATTAATTTTGGAACATACATCCAGAGTTGAGGCTCCCTGGACATAAGATTCTGAGACACTGAGCTTTGCATCAACTGGTCATTGAATATGACCTGCTCCCATAAAAGAACCATAATAATGAGCGAGGCAGCTTCTTTCTGCCAAGGACAATTCCTGGAGAGGGACCTGACTGTCAGCTGTCAGCAGCCTATACCTCTCAAAAACATGAAGAATAAGATCACAATCCTAAAGGGAAGTAAAGTTGGTACATCACAGCATCACTTTTAATTCAGTCCCAGGTTTGGACCATTCCAGTGAGTATGAGGTTCCTTTCTGTTCCTGAGAGTGTGTTCCTTGTCTGGCCTTGATTCAATCGCAATTTTGTTCTTGATTTCTCCAGTGCTTACTTGCTTATCTGAGCTCTCCGACCTCTTCTGATAAATATCATTAACACTGGGGAACAATATTGATCAAGAGAATAGCAGAGTCTACCTTTCCTGTTCAATATCAACCCAACCTGCTTCCAGTACTCGCTAATAAGGGTAATTTAGAGACAAACCATCACTGAAGAGAAAGTTGGTAAAAATTTTTTGGCTCATAGTCATCTCTGCCCACCCCCGCAAGGTGAAGAGAATTCCAACATGGAGCCAAGTGCCTTTGAGGGGCAGGAGAGTCTAAACAAGAGAGAACAAGGGTAAGTTAGTATATTACATGACTTGGTGAGTTCAAGGATGGCTTAATGACTGAGGAGAAGTGGTCAAAGATGAGTTAACAACTGGAAAATTAGAATTGTACCAAAGTGAAGAAAGGAAACTATGATGAGAAAAAGAAGTTCAAGAAAATGTTAAGTAATTTTAAAAGGACGTTTCTGAGCAACCAGAGTGAGAAAGAGAGAACTAGCCTTAGACTGATCAAAGGGTAGGTGCAGGGACTTTTGTTACACTTAGGACTCATAAGTGTTCTCAGATAGGATTCACCTTGGAGACTGGCCTCAGGCCTCCTAACTTTTACAGAATTCCACATTAATGCAACTCATACTCAGAGATAGCAAGAGTGTGATTAAGTACAGTACTAATGCCTACAGTAAAAATGTAATGTGTGGGGCGCTTGGGTGGCTCAGTCGGTTAAGCGGCCGACTTCAGCCCAGGTCACGATCTTGCGGTCTGTGAGTTTGAGCCCCGCGTCGGGCTCTGGTCTGACGGCTCAGAGCCTGGAGCATGCTTCCGATTCTGTGTCTCCCTCTCTCTCTGCCCCTCCCCCGTTCATGCTCTGTCTCTCTCTGTCTCAAAAATAAATAAAACGTTAAAAAAAATTTTTTTTTAAATGTAATGCTTTTTCCAAAATTCCTTGATAACATTTCTAATTTTGACCTTTTACTTAAATCACTGGCAGAGTATCTTTCCAACTTTCAACTCATCAATTTTCCTTTTATTCAAATTGTTATTGAAATGCAACTTCCACCGTGAAGTCTTCCCTCATAAGAATTTTTCTTTGCAGTTCTGTCTAATCTGAATATGCAGATTCAACAGCACTCTTACTTATCCCTGCCCTGATTTCATATACCCTGAATATGTGACCTATCGAATTATGCAGCCATGCTTACATAGAAATCTATTCCCTAGTTCTCCTCATCCAGCTTACCAGTGCCAGAACTTTGCAGGCAGCTTCCATGCCAGTGAACGATTGCAGAATAAGGAAATGGTAATAACGACGCAGTTTATTACTCAAAATAGTATCTATTTTAAGTGTCATTATGGCCCTATCCCATGCAAAAGAGGGCACACTTCACAAGAGTCAGAAATCTCTGTGAGGGGCCACTAGTCATCTCTCAGACTTTTTCACTGAATTTATTCATAGCTGGATCTGTATCAATCAGTAAGAACTATCTCCAGCTCTATACTGTGTCCATCTATATGTACACATAGAGAAATGAAGATATAAAAGGAGCAGGGGCTACCCCCAAATTTTAAATACGAAAGAGCAGTGAGCTTCACAGACTGTCTCAGTGCACAAGAAAGTCCCCTTGGAGAGGTCTATAAACATGACAAAGCAGTCCTGATATTTGATTCAGAGATATCAGTGTTTATTTTGAAGCAGGAAGGAAAGCTCCCAAGACCCATTACTTTTCTCTTAAACACAGACCTCTTTAGCCACCCCCTCTGGAAGCTGTGATGATTTTCATAGGACTACAGATCATTTCAAAAAGAATAAAATATAATGAAGGGCTGCTCCTACAAACGCAAATTTTGTAGAATCCTTTGGACTGGCAGCTTTGGAAATTCTTCTCTCGGGGGAGGTAAATTTAAGTGGAGCTGCACTTGAGTTCAGTTTGTATTCCCCTCTCAATTACCATCAATGCAGCTGAATCAGGAGCTACACCAAAATTCCTGAGATAGCTTTTTAAAAAATCTAAAACAAAAGAAGAAAGTGTTATTGCAGACAGAGGTGAAAGAAACCTTGATACAAGAGGGACAAAATCCCCAGAGGGAGGGAGCTGAGGGCATGGAATAATGAAACAAAAACTTGAAACACCCAAAGCAGAATACACACATTGTGATCCTTGTTCTTTCTTTAATTTTTCAGGCCTGCAAATATTTGATGTATTTTTGCCAGACTTAGGATGCACAGTATTTTATTAGCAGATAGATAATAAGCCACACAGATAATTATCATATTGTGGGAAAGGAACAGCCAGTCAGTGTCATACGTTTGGGAGTTGCTCCTTCCCGCGTGATCAGAAAACTCCCCGAAAGTGTACCCCAGGCAGCGTGCAGTTAGGAGAGTCCCTGTCATGGCTTATTGCTTAAGCATGCTGCAGGCGACTACTGTATCAGCATCTAATGGCTCAAAACAATAAGGTATGTTTATAAGACACAGAACATTATTCAGCAGTGCTTCTCTACCACCAATAGATAGATCATTGCTTGGCCTTCAAGTTTTCAAGAAGTCAAAGGCATTTTTACTAATTAAAATGTGAAAATAAGCTTCAGAGCTAGTTTCGTGATTCAAGCAATTGTAGGAAAACAGCTCTCTTGAAGATAATAGTACAATCTGATATTAATAAAATGCTACTGGAATTGAAGAATCAACAAGGAATAATTAGAAGCAGAGCGATTTTTCTCTTATTTACCTTCAAGCCTTCACAGAGGCCCACAATTGCAGCCATATCAAACATTAAAACTATATTCTGAAAACTATTAAGTGCTATCGTGAAGGAATTTTAACGTAGCACTAAGAACACCCGTGGGAGCATCATTAAAGTTGCCGAGAACGTGCATCTTGGTGCATGATTTCTAGGGTGACAGCTCCACTCTGCAGAACACGTTCCGGTTCACACAGGCATGTCAGTACCACTGCACACTTTCCTCTATTGACTCACGGTGCCATTGGGCAGATCTAAACTGTGTCTACACAGCAAGGATCTGAGTCGGTGAGATAATACAACCAGGTTTGTCTGATTACAGGCAGACTTTTGAGGGCGCTTCAACAACAAAGAATTTCGTCCACATTTTATAAGTTGACCAAACAAATAGGTGTAAGATTTGTGATGATAAATGTAAAATTTGCGTTTTGATTCTCCATCATTCTATCACAATAAAGATGTACTAGTTTTACTTGTTTCCATAGTGGGCAATGCACTAAATACTGTGAATATAGGGATGGGATAGATCAGAGTTCCGAGAACTGCATTAACCTATAAAGACGCCCCAAATTTTTAAAGTTAAGAATTGGATGGAGTTAAGATTTCAGTGGATTTAGGACTTTGGTGTGAGTCACATTGGAGGTTGAGACCTGCTTCTGTCTGTTACTAGTTCTATAACCCAGGCAGACTACATTACCACCATAAACCTCCGTCTCTTCGGCTGTCAAATGGAATTAACACCAAAACCTGCCTCACTGGGACGTTTTGAGATGAGGTGAAGTAATTAGGTACCTCTTTTAACATAGTGCCTTGCTGATAAGTGCTCAAGTAGTGTTAGCTAAAAGGTCTTTGAACCAATGATTACAAAAAAAAAAAAAAAAGACTCTGGGCTTGAACTTCCGAATAGGCAACAATCATAGAGGTCCTAGTGCAAGTGAGAGATACGGAGAGAAGTGATGGTTAATGTGTGTTCCTCTGCAAGCTGGTCCCTTTAAGTTCCACATCATAGGGCTGTTCAAGAACATAATAACGGGCCACAAACACAACCGCCCTTCAATAACATGAAGGTGAGCCGTACGCAGAAGGTGGGCGGAAGGACTACAAAAGGTGCAGTGAAGCACAATGGGAGGAAACATAAAATAGCTGTTGATCACTGGGAAGTAGTAACAGCAAACAGGCAGTGCTGGCGGGGACCAGTCAGAGAAGAGGTGGCTCAGAGGAAGGGAGACAACTGAGCTTCCCATGAGGCACATTCGCCGAGCTCCAAACAGTGGGCGGCCGGGCAAGTCAACCAAAGGATTTCCCCTTGTGCTCTGGCCTGGGCTACTGCGCAGGTCAGACGGCCTTCTCTCTCCCCGCAGGTTGGTATAGAGATCCAGACAACAACTCCTAGACACAGCCTGGGAGAGTAAAAAGAGCAGAGCCTGTGTGTTTTTCTCAGGGCTCCGCCACCTACCAGCTCGGTGAACTTGGGCAAGTCACTGGACCTCTGTAGAGTTCAGTAGCGCAGCGTACAAAGTGCGATGATAGTGTCAACCCGGCAAGCAATCGGTGCGTGTTCGTAACCTCCTCTGATTTCCTTCTCACGCCCACGCAATCTAACATGTGGCTCCTTTCTACATGGTTTTATTTTACTACAGGAGCCAGTGCTTAAAGCACCTGGGAATTACCGAGGTAAATCCGTGGCTTCTTTGGCGTGGGGACCAAGCAGATTTCCTTTCTCCGTAACAATGGGGAAATCATCGGCACCGATCATCCCTCTGCAATCATTTTAGCTGCAGCAGAAATCGTTCCCATTCTTTATCTCGGGATTACTTTTGCTCTGTGTAGCTCTCCAGAGCTTCACAATTCTTGGTGCATTTGACGAATTTTGCTTTCAATCCAGATCTCAGATGCAGACCTTTAAAAAAGAAAACAACTTTATTTATTTTTTAAGTCCCTGGCAACCAAACTTCACATCTTTTAAAAACCTCAAGGAAAGCCTGCTGTCATTGGTTTTGCCCTTATCCAAATCTGCATGTACTTCCTGACCACAAATTAGGTCACAGATAAGTTTGGAGCTGCCAATCAGCCTTGGATTCATCAAGCATTTGAAACGGCTGGTGCTGCAGTACAAGCGCCAGTGTGTGCCACAGATAACGGTATCATTTGCATAGTTACAATCAGTTAGTGATAGAATGCCTGAGAGGCAGAGGGGATGCGTGGCAAATGCAAAGTCACTTTCAGATTTGCATTCATTTCGGTTTTAAATGGGAAACAGAGGACCTGACGGGAAGGGGCATCGCCTCCTGTTCAGCTTGATTCTGTGGACCCTGTGCCTATGGAGCGTTTCAACTCTTTGAAAGTGCTTTGTGATCTTCCTGTGAGCTATTCTTCTCAACAATGTATGACATACCTAGTAGGCATTATTATCCATAATTTAGTGAAAGGGAAGTGAATCAAAAACAGGTTGAATGACTTGTTCAACACCGCAGGAAGTCACAGCACAGGCAGAGGAAGAACCCACAGCTTTGTACCGGCTCCCCATCTGTTGCTAAGCCCCATTAGCCGTGTTTCCTACCTGTACCTAGTAATTAGCCAAACCGAATGCTGCCAAATAAAGACATGGCGTTGATTTTTTTTTTTCAGCATCTGCCTCTTTTGAACTGACTCATTTGACTTGCAAAGCATTGTAAAAACACCACCACCAGCCCCCGCCCCCCCCCCCAAAGAAGGCAGGAACAATAAAAAGGACAGCAAGCTAGAGTTCGTTTATTCTGAGGTTTGAGAGCGCAAGGAGTTAATGTTTCTAAATGCTGTGGCTGGTGCTCAGAGAGGCTGGTAAACCTTGAGAGAATTGTGCTCTACTTAAATGACAAGTACCAGGATCTGATTGATATTCTCTGTAAAGTTTTCCCCAGTTACATGGTTTTTCCTTGGCACCTATGATTTATGGAATATCCCTGTATTAATTAGGCATATGCTAGTATTTTGGAGGGAGAGGTAATAAGACAATTCTCTAGCATTTCGTTGCATAATATATACAATTTATTGAAAAGACATGATTTTTAGAAACTGGGAGAAAAGGTTAAACACCTTCTTCAGGTACCATAATGGAAAATGCTGTCATGAATAGATAGCGATCCCCTAAATATAAAAAACCAAAAAGTAAGTAACTTCTTTAGTAGGAAAAAAAAGTTAAAAACCATAGCAATCCCTGACTCAGCAAACAAAAGTGGTTGATAAATGCACCTGCTACCCTGTCTGAAGCTGATCTAGCCTTTTCAGGGTGGCCTTATCAAGTTAAGATCTTGTTGGAGAGTAATGAACACGAGGAAAGACGCTGCTTCTCAATTGCTCATCATTAGAGCTCCGTACACGGCTTGAGGGGGAGCGGGAACTGGGATAAATCAGTGCTTTGAACCTCCTGATAATTGGTGCTCAAATCTCAGAATCTGGGTATTATTCTTGGTTAAACTATCTGCCACATGGCTAGATTGCTATATACATTAATATGTTGAAGACAAAGTGGGGCAGGCGTTCATCCTTGCAAAGGGAATTAACAGAATCGGACTGCGTATGAGCCTGACCTAGCATGTCACACTGAGCAGTCTCTTTGTACCTCAGTTTCTCCCACGTGGAATAAGAATGACAGTCACTTCTGGAGAGGGCAAGTGAGAGCATACAAGAGGGGAGTTTACTTTTAATTAAAGTGCCACATAAATGTGAAAGCAAACCTACGTTTTGCAGAATTTAGCAAAGCAAATGAAACATTTGTTGAATACCTACTTGCGTGTAAACTCTAGGCACTTTTCAGAGGATATTACTAAACATCACAAAAACAGAACAGGTGGCTCACAATGGCCTGCATGTGTAACTCCAGATGAGAGCAGAGATATCTCTAGGTCTGGAGTCAGATGACATTGCTTCAGAAGCCCTGTTTGAAGTCTTTGGGAAGTTCACAGGAAATCCAAAAATGAGCTCCTCTATCTATTATCTGTCATCTCTTAGTCTTGCTCTGTCCTCAATCGATTTTTATTTATTATTTTTATTTTTTGAAAGTTATTTAGTTACTCATTTGATCCCGGTATAACTAATACACAGTGTTATCTCAACCAATTTTTATTAATACAGCTGCCTCCAGGGATCCTGAATCTTCCTTGTGTGTGTTATTTTTCTGTCAGACTCAAGGGTTGCATCATTGGGCAACCTCAGCCATCTGACCACAGGTTGACGGGCACCTTAAGTGGGAGCATATTCCCCCCTCCATCCCTTCTCCACTCCATCAGCTAGGTTCCTTTTCTTACTGTAAGAATGGAATTCTAAGAGTCTGGAGCCATGGGCTTAATGTTTATTTCATGTTCATATCGGATAGATCCTAAGAATTCTGCCATTTTAGAGTGAATCACTTAATGGTTTGTGGTAGTCACAGAAGTGCAGGTTCAGAATTTTCTAGTGTCTAAGGTGGTACAAAAATGTTAGTGGTAATGATTACTATCTGACTTAGTAAGTAGTCTGCCGCCCCCTCCGGGGGCAGGGTAAGAGGTGGTGGCTCAAATCATCATCTAGGCTGTGAGTGGCAGAGGAATGAGTATATCAAAGTGGTCACTTTGTCCATCATAGATTTATTTTTATCTAGTTTGCTTAAGACAAACCCTTGAAATTTCTTTGTTCCCATCTTATATATATTCCTCCTGCATAAGATGGATAGAATACTCTGCAAAATAGACAACCAGTTTCTTATTAAATCTGTTCAGGACATAGACATATGTAAAATATATTATTTAACAAAAATAGCAAATCTGGGCTGCATTATGACTAGGTGATTAAGATTATAGGCTCTGGAGTCAGTTGCCAGGATCCTTGGCTGCAAGGTTTGGGGAAACTTCCTTCATTTCTACAAGTCTTTGGCTTCCTTCTGTGTAAAACAAAATAAAAATAGAACCTACATTATAGGATTGTTTTGAGGATTGAATGTAATAATATACATAAAGTACATGGCACAGCTCCCAACACATACTAAATACTTGGTAATTGTTTTTGTAATTATGTCTGTAGATATGCATACAAAATGCACACACAAGGCAAGCAGTGTGTCTCATCAGTAGGATGGACATTTCCTATGATGACTTTCCTGTTATGGTAGATATTACTGTTTTCCCATGAGGGAAAAGCACAGATAGATTAAGATGGTTTTCCTAAGCTCACACGGCTGGTTATTGATCAAGTCAGAAATAATTCAGGATTCCCATTCCAGTTTATATCTTCACGTTGGCTCTTTAAATCCATGCTCTGCCCCTAAAACAGAGCTTTCTCTGCTATAGGAAAATCAGCATGAACAAAAAGCAAAGAAATAAAAAAACAATTTGCGAAAACTGCTTTCAACTCCATCCCACTTCCTCCTTCCACAATTCCTCCTAACTATTCATCCCCTGATTATTCTGGAGAATGATACGCAAGGCTAGTTCCTTCCACTGGGTTTTTACTCCAGGGAAGTTCCTGTTCCCATAGTTCTAAATGGATAAGGTATTCAGAGAGTGCCACACCCCATGGGAACTGGTCATTTTAAAGAAGATTCTTAAAGACCTAAATGTAGAATATCCAAATGAATAAGTCCATAATGGCAGAATGTAAGCATCAGAACAAGGAGGCAAGGAAAACCAGATATGAGAAAGGGAATAATCAGTTATAGCTAAGAATACTTCTAAGATGCTCAAATCCCTTTCGAGAAACCACTCCACGTAATGCTTCCTTTTTCAAAGTTTGTTATACTTTGTTTAAAAATATATAGTCAAGTAGTAGTTCAAATCTTATAATCATATACAAAGAAATCAGTCACCCCCATGACTGGTCTTTTAAAATATGAACTAGATAAATAATTTGACTTTTTAAAACAATAAGCATGCATGATTCTAGCATGCTCTCATGAAACTGCGATATTCAATGAAAATATCCCACCATATAAACCAAAATCAGCATAAGGTAACCCTTAGAAAGATTCTTTTATAAGTAAAATTAAATAAATGTAAAGTGATACTTGATAAATATAATTTAATAATATGCAACATGGTTCATATAAAACTATCAATCAAAAATAGAGCCTTTAAAAATGTCATAGACTTACAAATCTGCTACTGAGTAAAAAAGTTAACAATACAGCAATGGATATCCATGTTCTAATGGATGAGATGCCCTGTTAAACATCAGTGTATGTTTTCAAGTCTCAGTTCTACCACTTGTATCTATTTGAATTTGGGCATGTTTATATCTCTCTGTGCCTCATTGGCTCCTTTGAATGCAAAGTTACTTCCTAGAGTTGAAGTAAGGCTTAAATGAGAGAGTTCATGCAACATGCTTAAAAAATATCTGTCATACGGCACCTGGCTGGCTTGGTCAATAGAGCATGGGACTCTTGATCTCAGGGTCATGAGTTCAAGCCATGTGTTGGGCATAGAGTTTGCTTAATAAAAATATACTTTAAAAAATTTGTCATAGTAAACGTTTGATATAGTTTTCACTACTATTACTAGTACTACTATGAATAAGCACATGGTAGTCATGCACTGATCTCAGGGTAACCAAATCTGTGAAAAGAAGAGGCCATTTTTAATGGTGTTTTCTGTAACAAGGTTTTTATTTTTTTATTTTTTTTTAAATTTTTAAATTTTTTAAAAAATTTATTCTTGAGAGAGAGAGAGACAGAGTGTGAGTGGGGGAGAGGCAGAGAGAGGGAGACACAGAATCCAAAGCAGGCTCCAAGCTCTGAGCTGTCAGCACAGAGCCTGACGCGGGGCTCGAACTCATGAACCGTGAGATCATGACCCGAGCTGAAGTCAGATGCTTTACCAACTGAACCACTCAGATGCCCCTGTAACAAGGTTTTTAGAGCAGTTACCATAAAATGATGTGTGTGTTAGCTAGGTGAGTTTTTAATATGTACTTTACTAAAAATTCTTATTTGCAATGAACAACAACTTACTCAAAGAAGCTTAAATAAGGGGTATTACTATGTTTCACACAGGTATCTAAGCTCAAAATCCACAATCTAGGTGGACTTTCAGCCTACCAAATACCAGTCCTTCAGCACCCAACAGTCTTCATTATTTTGGTTTCCTCTTGTGTCTGCTTCATTCCATTCCATATCCCAACCAACCTCCCTCTCCTTCCTGACCTTGCACATGGCCCAACATCTCCACCACATATGATTCTTTACTCAAAATTTCAAATCCAAAATGCCACCTCATATCTCAATATTCTTATTATCCAAAGACTCTGTTGGTTTGGGGTCATCCGATGGACTGAGGTCCATCTGGGTCTAATCAGCCCAGATAAAGCAAGTGTGTAAGCATACTGCTTCTGGAGGCTGTGGAAAAAAACAAGTAATAGAACTTTCTAAAGAGAAATGAATAAAATGAGAAATGCTTTAACGTTGAAGATATTTTTTAAAGTTCTATTTATATCTAGCCATTTTGATGAGCTAGTTTCACATAAATCTTGTTTATATGTATTGTAAGTTTCAATAGAATGTGCAGCAGCTCTTATTTTCCCATTTTATATAGATCTGTATCATCTTTATTGACTTTACTTAATGAAAAATTGGCTTCCTAGTATCATCAGTATTGATCTTGATGAGGGTGAAAGTGACTGTTAACTGTCAAAATCATCTGTAAATATTTAGTCATTCCCATTGATACTATGAGAAATAGATCAAGTGCTCATTTCCTTTCCTATAGTAATAACACTTGACTCTGTAAATGGAGGAAATCTGTATCCTCACTGTTAAAACAAGACCAAACTGGACTTACACAAGACAGTTCTTAGATTTCAATAAAAGAATGAGGGCATAAGCATCTAAAATTAATCTTTGTTTTAAGGTATTATTTTGCCTCACTGCTAACAATAGACATCCAAAAATACCTGTGAGAAACTGTGGTCAACATTATGGCTGCTTGGCAATATTTCTAGGACTCCTTTCCTTCTGGACACACGCTGGATTGCTCTGCAAGCCCCTTTGTAATCAGGTGTGGCTAAGGACTTTCTTTGGTTACTGAAATGTTAGCATAAGTGAAATATTTCAATCTGAAGTATCTAATTACCAGTGTTGAATCTCTAGCTCTTTATTGCCTTGTGAGGTTGATTGTGGTAGTGACCTTGTGTTAAGATGTTAAGGGCACCCCAGGTGGCACAGTCAGTTAAGCATCTGACTTTGGCTCAGGTCATGATCTCACAGTTTGTGAGTTTGAGCCCCGCATCAGGCTCTGTGCTGACAGCTCGGAACTTGGAGCCTTCTTCTGATTCTGTGTCTACCTGTCTCTCTCTGCCCCTCCCCCACTCATGTCTCTCTCTGCCTCTCTCTCTCTCAAAATAAATAAACATTAAAAGAAAAAAAAAAGATGTTAAAGGAACCCAAGTTGCCCATTGGGGGTGGCTTCACTGGAGTCACAGAGGGCTTTCAATAATTGAAAATTACACTTTTAATTTGTTAATCTACAGAGATTTCAGAGGTTTGTTTCTTATCACAAATTAACCAAGCCCATCCCAGCTTATTGGTATAGCTATAAAATATTGATGTCTGTTCTCTCTTTTACTAAATGCAAAGGTTTTAAAAAAACATACTGAAACACCTTCTCTGTGTCAAAATGTGGCCCACAGTTTTGTCCATACATGTGATTACAAATGACGGACAAGAAGAATTAATGACAAACCACAAGAGACTCTTAACTATACAGAGCAAAATAAGGGTTGGCGGAGGTGGGGGGTGGGGGTGGGGGATGGGTCAAATGGGTGATGGGTGTTAAGGGAGGCACTTGTTGTGATGAGCACTGGGTGTTGTATATAAGTGATGAATCACTGAATTCTATTCCTGAAACCATTATTGCACTGTATGTTAACTAAAATTTAAATTAAAAAAAGAATAATTAATGACATAAAATTTAGACAATAATTTTACCTCCTCTCTAAATTAACCTTTTTTCAAGGTTAAGGGTCAGTGGAATGGACAATTACTGTTAAGCCTTCTCAACCCATATCTTTAATAGTTTCTAGTGAACAAAAGAAAATGGCTGATAAGAAAATCAATAATGTAAATTTATTCAATATTATGCTTAAATAATTTTTAAAGGATATTTAGGAAAAAGAGGATTGAAAAGAAATATAGAAGTCTCAAAAAAGAAATTCTATTAGAGCAGAAGAGTAGACAACTATTTTTGTCATTATTCTACTTAATGTATATTTTTATAATTTGGTCACATTATTTTTTTTTTTCTTTTCTTTTTCGGCTTAAAACAACACACATTCATTAATTCACAGTTTTTGTGTGTTAGAAGTCTGGATCCAGCTTAGCTGGATCCTCTGTTTCAGGATCTCACAATGGTTTAATCGTGATGTCAGCAAGGAATACCTTTTCACCTGAGGCTTGATTGGGAAAGAATCTGCTTCTAAGCTTGTGTGGTTGTTGGCACATTTAATTTCTTGTGGGCTGTTAGAATGAGGGCCTCCACTTCTTGCTGGCTATTGGTCAGAGGCCACCCTCAGTTCTTAGAAGCCTCTCTCAATCCTTCCCTGATATGTCTCATTAGTCCCTAGAGATCCAATTTCCACCAGCTCTGTGCCTGAGGGGACTGACTTTTATGGAGTACATCAGTTGAGCTCCTGTGCCTTCCAACTTCTGGTGAAGTTTGACCAATGAGAGGCACTAACAGAAAATGTAGAGAAAGAAAAGTGTGAGTATTTTTCTATTCCCCTGACTCCCTTCCTGGTAGGCCTTCATTTAGCTAATTTTTTTTTTTTTTTTTCCTAAACAGATCACAGCATTTTTAATCCAGGTGACTTTGGTTTCAACTATTGTCTCTGGATCCTGGTAACTCCTTCCTCTCCTTGCCACTCAAAGGATGATAATGGCTTTCCCAGTTTATTGGTCCTGGGTGGCTACATCATTTCTGTCAATTTCCCTTAACCTATTCACACCTTGGAAGACGTTCTCTTTATTAATATTCTCTATATCCCTCATTTGAGTGTGCCATCTGTCCAGGACCTTGATAGAATGTCCTTTGCACTGTTCAGCATCGATCACTTTCTTCTCCAAACTAATAGTTTACGCCATTTTTTATTGTAGTAATACATATATATATATGTATATAAAACATAAATATAATATAATAAATAATTATATAAATATAATATATATAACATAAAGTTTACTAACTTAACTATTTTTAAGTGTAAAATTCAGTGGTATTAACTACATTTATATCATTTTGTAACTATCACCACCATCTGTCCTCAATTTTGCAGCATCCCCTCAGTCTGACACCAGAGTGAGGTAGCCATTAGAAAGGGTGTTATGGTGGATAATTTTTACTCTTTATGATGTAGCTGGATACTCTTTCATGTTTGAGAAATTTCATACCTTATGTGTTGTGAAAGAGGCTGAAGTAATCGGAATCTCACTTCTTCAGCTTCCCTTGTAGCTAAGATACATGCAAGTGACTTGGGGACAAATCCTACAAGGGACTAGACAGAGTTTTGGTGGACTCAGAGGAGCAAGGAGTGGTGTTTGAATCCAGCAACAGTAGAGTTTTCACAGGATTGTGAGGTGAGAGTTATTAAACAAATTCCTGTTTCTCTAGTCCATGCCTTCCCCCTCTGAGAGATTCTGAATCATCCAACATGCTGTAGGCATTTTTTTCCTACTTAAATTAGCCCAAGGGCACCTGGGTGTCTCATTTGGTTAAGCATCAGACTCTTGATCTCAGCTCAGGTCATGATCTCACAGTTTATGAGTTTGAGCCCCACTTTGGGTTCTTTGCTGACAGTATGGAGTCTGTTCGGTATTCTCTCTCTCCCTCTCTCTCTCTGGTCGTCCTTTGCTCTCTTGCTCTCTCTCAAAATAAATAAACTTAAAAAAATAAATTAGCCCAGATCTAGTTTCTCTGCTTGAAGTTAAGGGCTCAGTCTCAAGTTATAAAATCCGTCTGAAAAACAGGGCACCAGGGTGGCTCAGTCAAGCATCTGACTCTTGATCTCAGCTCAGGTCATGATCTCACAGTTTATGAGTTTGAGCCCCACATTGGGCTCTGTACTGACAGCATGGAGTCTGCTTGGAATTCTCTCTCTCCCTCTCTTTCTCTGCCCCTCCCTCCCTTTTAAGTTTATTTATTAAGTAAATAAACTTAAAAAAAAGAAATAAAATCCATCTGAAAGACAAATTTCAGTATTCTCATAGTAAAAACTAAGTAATAAATTTTGACCCAATACTGCAGAGGGCTCCAGAGAATGTAACAAGAACTAATAGGAATAGCCTAATGGATAAATGGTGATTAATGGTGGGACTTTCAGAGCAGATATATAAGTATCCAGGCCTGCAACTTTAATAACAACAGCTATTAAGTGATAAGAACTGCATTGATGTATGTACCTCAGTTCTGTGTTTCACCAGCTGTCTCAGGCCATTTCCTAAAACTACAAATGCCCAGGCTTCAATTCAGACCCTATCTATCAGAATTTGAAAGATGTTATTGAAATTTATGTACTTTTTATGATCATCCTAGGTAATTTCAATATTCAGGAAGGTTTTAGGAATAGTTTATTATTTATTTGATATTACAAAGCTGCAAATATTATCAAAGCTCCATTTTATTTTATTTTATTTTTAAATCTTTTAAAATCTTTATTTATTTTTGAGAGAGAGAGAGAGACAGAGAGCAGGGGAGGAGCAGAGAGAAAGGGAGACACAGAATCCGAAGCAGGCTCCAGGCTCTGAGCTGTCAGCACAGAGCCGGACGCGGGGCTCAAACCCACGAACCGTGAGATCATGACCTGAGCCGAAGTCGGATGCTCAACCGACTAAGCCACCCAGGAGCCCCCAAAGCTCCATTTTAGAGTTGAGGACACAGCTTGAGAGAAGTTACTAATTCAGAAACACAAGCAAATGAGTGGCAAAAGCACATTCGTTATAGATTCACATGGACTTGTCTGAATCTGATCTCTGATCCTCATTATGTTATAAAAAAAAAACTCACTAAAGACTTCTGGTACATTCTTGAGAAACAGATACATTTGAGTTCAGCCTGAGCTCTGACAAGTACTACCTATATAAAGTTTAACCTATATAGTTTTCTAGACTATAGTCTTACCATTTGGGGAGTGAGGGATTATATCTACCTTAACACATGTTTCTTCCTTCTTTCTTCCATTCTGTAGTTATCTGGGCATTCCATAATTTCAAGAGAAAATGTGTTAGTCATTTACTACACCAATATCCCTTTCTCTTTTGCGACTAATAGACAACATTGCTTAGCTTCCATGTGCTATAGACAGAAATAATGAAATATCCTTTTCCCCAATGTCATATTTGGGCTCTGGTTCCAACCACCAGCTGACATCTGACTGATTTCTGTCCTGGCCCAATGGTACTGATCCCTTCTTCTTGGTCCCCACCCAGCCTTGCTTGAATGTAGAGAAAAGTGAAGGCAAATCTGGAAATAGCCAGGTCGCTGGATGTGGCTGCATGGAGTCATGGTTGAATAAGATATGACACTATTTTGCTTAACTGTTGAGGCTTTATGTATTTTTACAGCCCAGCAGCTGATAACCATGATTAATACAGAGGGAAAAATGAAAGCACACATAAGCTTTGTAAATTTTTAAAATTTTGCTTGGTTAAATGTGGTTCAGATTGCAATTTGATCAACCATGAAGAGATTATGGTCATAAGTGACTCGGTATCCCTCCAGGATGGCCAAAGCCATTATCTTATAGCTTCAGTTCTACCCATGATGAGGGCTCACCCCAACCTGAGACTCAGGTAACTTGAGAAGCTATAGATTAGTCTGCATGGGCTCAGAATAAGGCTCATTTTTATTCCTGTAATGACCTACCACTCCACTTTTTGGGTCTTAGTTCTCCTCTCCTCTTCTCATTACATTACTGAGCCCTTGACTACTTTCTGTCAGTTTCTTCTAGGGTTGAAATATTTGTTCTTCACAACCCAAGCTTTTAAATTGATCTTTGCTAGCTACTGTAGGACCTCTTTATCACAATCTTCCCCTGGACCCCAGAACTGTGACTGACTTTGCCCTAAGATATCAGACCTAGCCTACTGTTTACCAAAGTCAATGAAATCCACATACAGCTTGCTTTTTTGTTGTTGTTGTTGTTTATTTATTTGAGAAAGAGAGAGGGAGAGAGCACACAGGGGAGGGGCAGAGAAAGAGGGAGAGAGAGAATCCCAAGCAGTCTCCATACTGTCAGTGTGGAGCCCACCAGGGGGCTGGATCCCACACACTGTGAGATCACGACCTGAGCCAAAATCAAGAGTCGGATGCTTAACCAACTGAGACACTCAGGTGCCCCCAGACAGAGCTTTTTAATATATTGTTAATTATTCACATGTCCTGTAAACCTCTTTTTTCTTTTCTTCTTTTTCTTTCTTTCTTTCTTCTTTCTTTCTTTCTTTCTTTCTTTCTTTCTTTCTTTCTTTTCTTCTTTCTTTCTTTCTCTCTTTCCTTTTCTTTCCTTTCCTTTCCTTTCCTTTCCTTTCCTTTCCTTTCCTTTCCTTTCCTTTCCTTTCTTTTTTTGAATATCCCTTTGTCCAGAAACATGACCTCTGGAATCAGGGCTCTGATTCCATCCATCTGCTTCAAATGCCTGAAGTTCCAAAAAAGACACTAAGCTCCCTTTCTGTAAGCATGAGCCAGTGGAATAAGTTGCTTATCTAATGACCTGACAAACTGAGGAATGTGTCCCTGGTCCCAAGATCCATGTTCCTGTGGTAACTTAGGGTCTCCAATTCCCGTGTTTGGGACTTTGTATCACTCTGTGCTCTAGATTTTTTAGAAACTAAAGTCATGCTCCTGACCTTCAGTCTTGGAGGCTGGATTTATTTATTTATCTTTATTGATTTCCCTGATCATTAGGCCTCCTTTTTTGCTTGCCTGAACATATTTTGAGAGCTGGTAATGACTTTCTGGGCCCAGGTGGGAACTTTGAGGATAGAAAAGTAGAAGATTCTGACTCTGTACTCTAGTTGAGGAGGGGGGGGGGGGGGGGGGGAGGATGTAAAATATTATAAATACACAAACCAACTGGAGATGGGTAGTGATATGAAGTTAATCATAAAGTGTTTGACAAGATAGAGTGAACCTTCTGGATGGGTCTAATAAGCAATGGGTAGTCATTGAAAGTACATTCTGGAGGGGCCAAGGAATATGTGAGACAATGTCATTTATGTATGCTGAATGAAACTGGCCCTGAATGATTTGTTTTGTAAAATATGCCTGATTTTCAGTGGATTATACTAATTACATGATACAAAGGCTGAAGACCATCTAAACGATCTGGTCAGAATATTTCCCTACTTGCTGGCACTGCTCCTTTCCACCTCTTAACCTGCCCACAGCTGAGTTCCTAAGAGGTGGGAAGTAGGGCTTCTTTCCAAACCTCAAGGCCCTAGCACACACAGCTTCTCCACCATCACTACTGATTTTCACCTTACCTGTGTTCCTAAAGTCATTCTATCTGCTTGAGAAGCAGAAGATTGTGAATAGTATTAGACACTCAGACTTTCATGGGAACGTTTCTAGATAAACAGAAGGGGAACATAAGGTATCTGGAATATCAGCTTGGCTATCAGAAGGAATTAGAAAAGCTGGTCTAGCAGGAAGGCCTGTTTTAAAAACCTGCTGAAGCTCAGGTAGAGACTATCTGAAGGCAACACAGCAAGCCTTCCTATTATAGCAGGTCCTGGTGTCAGCTACTTATGAATCTTGATCTTCTCCACTTGACAGAAGACTGTTTTCCTTTTTATCTAGGATCCTAATCCTCATTGTTGTGCATGCAAATTGATCTGTTTTGCATTATTTAAAAACCATACATTAGATGCACGTTAACACATCGCAGGGTGCAGACTCTGCCCCATCAGGTAAGTCATGTTTCCTATCTGCAACACCCACATGGAATCCAATTATACTGGCCCACGGGCGTGTCTTTCAAAGAGCTCTTCATCACTCTCCTTTCATTCAGTGGGCTCTTCCCTATCTCAGACCCTTGGAATAATGGTACATGCTTGATGATTCACCGTGCATCACAGGCAGACCCTGGGAATGAAGAGTCAAAAGAAACCCCAGACTTCAGCTCGGACTGTCTTAACCTCTGTCACTCAAACCACTCTTAGTGACAACTTCTGTGATCTGCCCCTCATAATCTCAAACCATTCATCTCTCTCCTGATAGGAGCTTCGGATTTTCTACCTTCAGCTCCCTCAGAATTTGCTCTATCTTTCTCACTCTGCCCTCTATGAAAATCACTTACCATCAGGGATCAAATTCTTGGGCCATCCTCAGCCACATGAAATTCAAATCACCATGGAGCTCTTGTTTCTTCTGACATAAACCCTAGCATAAGCGCCCTTTGCTCAACAATTTAATTAGAGATCAAAACCTATTTCCTGATGTAAATGATCTTTGAAAGACTTTTTTTTTTTTGGTCATAGTCTTGTTCTATTTATTAAGTGTTGAAATCCACAGCACCCCCCAATACCCTCAAAAATTAAAGTTAAATATCACTGCAGTTATGTAAGATTTGCAAGTAATAGAAGTCATCTTTCTGCTTAATACTATGCAAATCTGCCTCAGATAAGTCTGGAATGTCCCCAGAATACAGGAGATATAACAAGAATTGAGGAGAACTCTGTAACCTTAACTTTAGTGGTGGGGAAAAGTACTTAAATGTTCAGATGTGTAAAACCGCCCCAAAATAACCTTTTATGTTCCCACTCTGTGCAGAAATATTTCCTAAAGCTTAGTAGAGCTAGGTAGAAATGGGCTCTGGATTAATTTTGACCTTCTGTGGCAATGCATTTTCAAGACCAAGAATTTATGTGTGCAGAATATTAAATGTCAAATGCAAATATGAAAATGGAGCTACATGGTTGCAGATAGTCCCTAATTGATATTGAGCAGACTATTCCCTTTAAATGTTAATGAAACTGTTGTAATTACTAAATGACCAAAACAGCTCAGAAGCCAGGGTTCACAGCTGTAAACCATTACTTGTAAATTACTGGCACAGCCCCGCATTAGCAGATGGCTCGGCCCATGGAAGAAAACTTCCTCAAGATGCTTTTCTTCCAGGCCTGGGCTCAGGAGCAAATTAGATGAGCATATTAGAGAAGGCCAGAGTGCCTGTTTGGACATGTCGCTGGCGATAAGCACCTTCTTTGATCTTCTTATTTTTTTCATTACATTCTTTGCAGAAAGTGCTGAATATCACAGAACACAAAGAAAAGAGAAGGCAAAACTGACAGAGCTTATAAACATAGCAGGAAAGTTCAGATATGCACATTTCTGCTGGAGTTTTAAGGAGCAGTGTGTTTCCTACATCCTGAAGCAGATGAACTTGATGGGATGGAGGTAAATACTGTAGTGGGGGAAGGGAGTGTGTGTGTATGTGCA
Organism: Panthera tigris; assembly: GCF_018350195.1. NCBI lineage: Eukaryota > Metazoa > Chordata > Mammalia > Carnivora > Felidae > Panthera > Panthera tigris. Next base: position 81,700,069 of record NC_056664.1, on the reverse strand, counting down.
TGTGCATGTGTGTGTGTGTGTGTGTGTGTGTGTGTGATGGTGAGACTTGCTAACAAGCCAGTGGCAGAAAAGCAATTAGAAGAAAAATAGGGCATTTGAATGGGCTTAGTACCCTCAAGACAGAGAGAACGTCTATAAAGCTGTGTAAGCAAAACCATACAGTAGAAACAAGCGATGTCTTTATTAGAGAAGGCCTGTGGCTCTTCACAGCTTTGTTCTGTAAATTCCATACTAGCTTTGCAAACTCTCTAAGGTTATTAACTTTACTGAAGATTTTTTTTAAGAGTTGGGGAAGTCCTGCAGTTGAGGCTTTCATTAGTATGAAAGAAAGATTAATTAAGACATCTGCCAATAACAGGAGGAAGGAGGAATTTGTCTTGTGATGTATACTACCAATTATGCTAAGAATGAAATGATGGATTTTTCCTCACCATGAACTACTCTGAAAGAAAAATGTTTACAGGATAAGGTGTTTACAGTCAAATCCAAGAGTACAGGCAAATCCTACCTTTGGAACGGTTTGAATCTCCAAGCAATATAGAAAGCGATAGGATTTCAAAATGCATCATCACAGAAAAGGGATGTTAAAACTATCTTTATGTTTAGTTTAAATACCAAATTAATCAAAATAATCTGACCTTATGATCGCCAAAGGGACAAAGCATGGAAGCGTTTGGTCTGGACCAGGACATGGGTGACAGTTGCCATGAAATAATCTCGTATGAAAAATTGAGACATAATTTGACAATTTTGTCAAGCTAATACATAATACGGAAATTTTCAGGATATTTATGTTTTATGTCTAGAACCTATGAGGCCGGAATAATCAGAGTTAGAATTGACCCATAAAATCTGGAATGAAAGATTAATGTGCTTGTAAAGTGTCTTGAGTCCGGATCCAGGAGGGACTGTATTGCAAGGATATGATGAAAAGACTTGAATTCTTCTTGGATTCAGAACGTGTTTGGGGCAGTACTTTGAGATATCTGATGTTATCCTTCAGTTTCCTACCACTTTTCTGTCTTCCTAGGTGAACCTCACATATAGGTGCCTTGGAAACAACCTGCCTCCCTTTCTTTCCTTTGCTTTTCCCTCCTGGCCTTCCACCCACCGGGGTGTGGTAAAACATAATCTTCCTTTTTTTCTTTCTTTCCTGATTTTCCTCTCTTACTCAAGCGACATAGATCTTAGATCTGTTTTAGAAGAATGCAAGCAAGCGTATAGGCAGTTTAATCTAATTCATAATGAGAGATGGTCAATTAATCTTTAACTCTTCCAAAGACAGAAAGCGTTTTTGGAAGCAGATCATCATTCATGTGTGGTGCTTTAGTCCCACAGACTTTGAAGTCAGGCAGAACTACATTCCTAAGCCTGGCCCTCATACTCACTGCCTGTGTGACCTTAACATGTTGCTCAACCTCTCTGTGCTTTAGTTTCATCAGATATCTATATACGGGGAATATTAATATCTACTCCATGGGATTCATTTTAGGAATTTGAAATACTTAATATAGTCTCTGATACACGTTAAAATGCTCAATAAATACAATGCAAATGATGACTGAATTAATAAAATTTTAGATAGTTTCACATAGTAAAAATAAGAGATTCAGTTATGAAACAGAATATTTTCTATTGAGAAAATTAATAAAAAATAACTCATTTCTTGGTTTTGATAATACAGTATAGTTGTGTGAAATGTTACCACTGGGAGAAGCTGGGTGATGAACAAATGGAACCTCTCTGTACTATTTTTGCAACTTCTTGTGAGTCTATTGCAAAAAATCAAACAAACAAAAAGTTTAAAACCCAAGTAAACCAACCCAATCTTGATTCTGTCCCTGAACCAAATCCACTGAACTATTTTTGATTTTCATAACTTTTTTCCTCTTGTGCTTTTGAACCATAGTTTCTTGAAAGCCTTCAAAGTTTTCATGGTAATTCCCTTGTTCATTGCTACAAAAGGTATTTCCAAAAAGTGTATTGTGTGTTTGTGTGTGTGTCCATCCATGTGTGCATGTCCATGTGTGTTAGGGAGGTGATATTTGTATATTTTTCAGTTTTGAAGTAAAGGAATAATGATCTGTGGTTATTTGAATTGGCCATTTGTACAGATATATGGAGGAAAGGTTATTTTTATATACTCTGTTAGAATTTTGAAAGGCTATATCTTACGATGTTATAACAGTTAGCATACTGCAATCATGCAAGGATTTTTTTTTTTAACATTTAATTATTTTTTGGGAGACAGATACAGAGCATGGGCAGGGGAGGAGCAGAGAGAGAGGGAGACACAGAAGCCAAAGCAGGCTCCAAAGTCCGAGCTGTCAGCAGCACAGAGCCCCACGCAGGGCTCGAACCCACACACTGTGAGATCATGACCTGGACCAAAGTCAGCACTTAACCAGTTGAGCCACCCAGTCACCTCATCATTGTTTTGAAGCCATGGACTTTTCTGAGAAGTTAATAAAAGCTATGAACTCTTCCCAAGAAAGTGTGTTAAAACAAACTCAAGCAAAAGGATGCGCACAATTTATTCCTATTTTATGTCATTGTTGAACTTCTACTATGTGCTACTAATAGACGTGGGGGTAGCAGAGTATAAAGCATACAGAATAGGTAAGATAAACTTTGTCTCCTCCAGTGACAGGAGGAACAGTAAAGAGATATTATAATGCAATATGACTGGCGCTATTTACTGTGAAGGCAGCACACTCTCACATAGGAGGAGCATCGAGCCCAGGCTTGAAAGAATTAAGAATGATTTTTGTGGAATCTGCCTCTAAGTTGAAACCTGAAGAAGTAGTCATTAGCCACTTGATGAGGAGGAGGAGTTTGCTTTTAGCATAGGAAAGAGATTATTTGAAGTTGTATTTTAAGAGAGAGCAGTTGCAGAACTCCAAGAGGCTCACGTAGCTAGAATATGACATATGAAGAATGCAGGAACAAGAGATAACATCGGAAAAGTGATCAAGGGCCAGATTATGCAGGACCTTGTAAGCCCTACTAAGAAAGCTTGACTCTGTTGAAGAACTTTGGAGAGTCTTTGCACGATTTTGAGTTCGGTTTGCCTTGTAGAAATCTTACTTTAAGCACTGTGGAGAATGAACTAGAGAGGGACAAGACTGTAATGAGGGAAAGCGGTAAGAGGCCAGTTGTAGCACCACAAGGAAGATATAATAGTGTTCTGTATTCTTGACAAGGGATGTACAGAGAACTGGTTTGTTTTATGAGATTTTTGGAAGTAGATATAATTTTACTATTTGTATGTGAGTGGTATGAGAAAGAGAAAAGTTGAAGGTTAATCTAAGATTTCTATCCTAAGCCACTGGGTTCCTGATGGCACCCCCCATTCAGAAGGACTACAGTGGGGAAAGAAAAGTTTGAGTTAAAAGAGATCAATTAAGGTTTGGGCTTATTGAATTTTAATTTCTATGGGTTATCCAAGTATCCAATGGGGCATTTAGATTATGCAGCTCTGGGCTGTGGAGATTGATACCAGAATTGGTAACATTTGAAAATAAGCGAAGCCACTGCAATACATGAGATCATACAGAAAGTGACAGAACCTTAGTGAATTAATTAGAGTAAAAGCTAAATTACTGTAACAAAAGAACTCTATAATATCATGACTTGAAGGAAAAAGAAATTTAGTTTTCTCTCCCATATCAGTCCCAGTTTGAAGAGATCACACTGGTAGGATAACTCAACTCTACCCAGGCTCTTAGGAACACTGATATCTGCATGATCTGCCATCTCATAAATGTTATCATTAGCTTGGTTGAAGTTAGAGCACTGCCCCCTCTGGATTCCAGCCATTTGTACCAAAAGTCCCAATAAATGCAGAGAAAGGAGGAAGAGTAGATTTACAGATGCATATTAGTTTACAGGTTTGGTGATAGAAGTTGAAGAAACTTCTCTGTGAAGAAATCAACGTCATCCACCGAGAGGAAAAGGGCATGACAGGGTTATAAATCCAATGTGTGAAGAAGTTCAGATTGCCTCCCTGGAGACCTAGAAACAAAGCTTTCTGGAGAAAGTGAGTGGTCCAGGCTGCTGTTCATTTGCCTATTTAAGTTTGGGAACTGTAACTTTGTAACTGTTATATGTGACTATTCAATCACAAAATTGTAGAGACAAAACATGAAAGTAATCTTCAAAGATTTCTGTCTTTCTTGGTTCCATGTGTTTATAAATATAATAATGGACACTTACTAAAAATTTTAAGTCATCCAAAATTTAAGATCCAAATTTTGCAAATACAACAAATAAATTCTAGGGGCATCTGGGTGGCTCAGAAGGTTAAGTGTCCACCTTTGTCTTAGGTCATGATCTCATGACTTGTGAGTGCAAGCCCCGTGTTGGGCTCTGTGCTGACAGCTCAGAGCCTGGAGCCTGTTTCAGATTCTGCCTCCCTCTCTCTCTGCCCCTCCCTTGCTCGTGCTCCTAGTCTCTCTCTCTCTCTCTCTCTTTCTGTCTCTGACTCTTTCTTTCAAAAACAAATAAACATTAAAAAAAATTAAAAGTAAAAAATTCTGCCCCAAGGAAAATGTCAACAAGACTATATCATTCAGCTTTAAAAAATATGGAATTGTCCTTAATTTGGAGGCATTCATGTTGTCCTTGGCATCTAAGTTTGATATTTTCAGTAGTTTGTTTAAGTGACTCCATATGCTAATAACCTCATTTACAAAGACATATGAGTAGAATCAATGTTTTCATATATGGCTTTTGCAGGCGAGGGTGTATTGTCAAGTAACAACTGAATTCTCTGGGACTTCCTGATTTGAAATCCTGGCATGGCACGTTCTTTGTCCTGAAGTCATAGAGATCAAAGTCTGCCACAGCAATGCTCTTTGTCAACAAGAAGAGGATTGTTGATGCAGATTTCAATATTTGAGTTTGTTTGAGAAAAGTAACCTGGGGAGGACTCTCTAATTTTTCCAGGGATCTGTTGATTTCTTTACATGGAGAATTTGCCAGGACTCTACCACACTCAGTACAGACTAAAAACATGATTTTCCCAGCATTTATAAATTTAGGCTAGTTGCCTAATTCTAGTCTTTGGTTCAGGATGGGTGGCCTGGATGCAATAGTTTGTATTTGTTGCAATGGTGGTTTGAAGGAGGGATGGGGATTGTATATTTGTTTTGTTTTGTGTTGTTGTTAGCAGCATCGATAGGTCAAGGCTTGGTCTGGAATGAATTACCTCATTCATATTGTCACATATATCTTTTCCTTAGCCAAGATATGGATCAACTCCTCCTTGTCAAGTAGTTCTGAGTAGGTTTTCCTTTATAGCACTTTATCTTCTGTCTGTCCCTCTCCATAAAATATGATAAATAAATCAATAAAAGAGAAGTAGAGAAAACAAAACAAACAAGCAAAAAGGATAAAACTGTTTCCCAAAGTACAATCAAGCACTTAAAAGTTTTGCTTTTGGAACATGTAGCAAAGACGCGCACATTCTTCTTTCATCCCTTGACAAAACATGCTGAAATGAGTGATTTTGAATTCTGGGCTCTGATAAAGTTGATCTTTCTGTGGCAGTGGGTGAAGTTTCTTCCAGAATTGCTGGCAGAGGCTTTTATGACATCGCATGCCGGTATAGAAGGCAGTGAGTCATTATGACATGTGGAGCCCCTTTCTTCAAGGAAGCAGCCAAGCCAGATGTGTTGCCAAGCATCACAGGTGCTCCACCTGTGCCTAGAACACCAAGATTTGTCTTCCAGTGGAAGCTTTCCCTGGCAAAAAAGCTTTTTCCATTTTGAAGACACTGACATTCTCTCCAGGTTCCAAAAGGGGGCTCATACAATGCAAATTCTTTTTTGATGGCAACGATGTGCACACAAATAGATGAAAGCTAGGAGCTGGCGTCACTGAGGGACACCTATATTTTTGTCCAGTTTCATGCAGAATGCAAGTGACATAGCTGCCAATTCCTTCATGATTTGCTTTAAAATAGTGGAAAATATATCAGTACTTCAAAAATGAATGAAATATATTGACAGAGGTAATTTTCTTTGACAGCTCAAAGATACCAAATACCTAAGCATGGTTCCACTAAAGTCCCTCTAATATGGTGACTTATTTTGTTTGGGAATGAAATAAGTAACCTTATGTGATGCTCCAATATATGACTTCTCTGTTGGGAAATCTAAATTCTTGTAAATATCCAATCTTAAAAACTAAGGCGTTTTCTCATAGAATAGATCCATAGCATGTGATGTTTTTGCATGATGGCCAGGTATGAGATTTTCAAAATGACAGCAAAGAGATTAAAGAAAGAATGTTTTGCTTTCTTTGTTAATTATTTTATTATTTTTGTAGCTAGTTCCCAACTTGCAGAAACCTCCATCTGTATCCCTGGGGCCTCATAGATCTAGCTCACAAAATACAGGCACAAAAGGAAAATGCTAATTTTTGAACAGTAAACAGCCACCATATATTCAAACTAGGAAAGAAAAAGATCTGTGTATTTAAAAGGATTGAAAGATAATATTTTCTGAACCTTTCCTCAGTGTAATATAGTTACTTATATTACTATACTTATTTTTGTTACATTGTATCATAGAATTTCTCTTTAAGCTACTATATTTTTTTAACATTTTTTAGCATACAAAAAAACTCCTGACAGTAAAATTTTCATATTATTTTTCCATGATATCAGTTTAGTTATCATCTGTCTCAGTCAGCTTGGGTTGCTATCACAAAATACTGTAAACTAGGTGGCTTGTCAACAACGGAAACATTTGCTCATACCTCTCAAGGTGGGAAATAGGAGATTCTGGTGCCAGCATGGTCAGATTATATGGTGAGAGCCCTCTCCTGGGTTGCAGACCTCTGACTTCAGTGTCCTTACAAGATTGAAAAAAAAAAAAAAAATCAAGATAGCTCTCTGGTCTCTTCTTTAAAAGGGCACTAATCTCAGGCATAAGGGCTCCACCCTCATGACATAATTACCTTCCAAGGGCCCTACCTCTAAATACCATCACTTTGGGCATTATACTTCAACATATGAATTTGGGGTCGGGGAAGGCCACAAACATTCAGCCTATGACATCACCACAAAGTTAGTTGTCTCGGAAGTATTTTTAAGTCCCGTAAGGAGATTCAAGTGAACAGTGTTCCTTTGAAATTAACCTGAGATTTCCTCTCTGTGTAACTTTGACAATATCTATGAGTTAAACTATTCTGTTTGCTGCCTTAAAATTGTGGAAGCCCTTTTATTGTGCTGAAAAAAAAAGAAAGAAAGAAAAACAAAAAAAAAAGAAGAAAGAAAAAGAAAAAAGAAAGATAAGTGCAATTATGCTTCTAGGACAATGGTCGCCAATTAGAAAGTAGGAAGACAAAACAAATAGTTGTTAAAAACCATCTGTTGTTTTGTCTGCCTGTGCAGCAATTCGCCACATGTGCACCACATTCCCACCAACTCATTCTAGCCATTTTCTTGCCCCAGTATTAACTAGATGATTCCAAAGGAAGTTGCCATCTTCTTACAGATTTTGTTACTCTGTTCATGGTGATTATTGTTATTGGAGTCAGCATCTGACTCAGACGAGACCAGTAAGGATCTTTCCCTTGAGATTTGTGAACGTGGGACAAGAGGGAAGAACTCTTATCTCCCCTTTAGCTTCAGATGTGAGGTACTTTAACGGTGGAGACTACCACTAATGCTCTGTCTAGCAATTATGAGAGAAGTCAACATTAAGAGAGGAGCAGACTAAAAAGGATAATACTTTTACTCCTGAGCTCTCATTACAACTCTGTCCTTACCTTGGTTACGTTAACCAATAAATTACTCTTGTTTGCTAGAGGTAGTTCAAGGTGCATTTATGCCACATGCAGTAAAATTATCCTGATCATATAATGGTTCATTAATTTTTCAGTTTGTAAAGTTGATTAGTTACCTCATCACTAATAGATTAATTATATCAATGAAATAAGTCTATTTCATCATTTACATGGTACTTTTATCTCTAATAGATGATAAATCTATTTTAGAAGATTAAATGCCACTATCTTTTAAAATGTCACTTTACATTATTTATATTGGTAATAATAATAATTAATGTCTTAATGAATTATGTGGAATTAGAAAAAAAAGGACATTTAAACAAAAATCATCAAAGAAATTTGATGGTGGAGAGAAGGAAATACAATTTTTTAAATACAAAAAATGGATTCTTCTCCTAAGAATAGAAATGACACAATTGGGGTTTAAATCCTATTTTTATATGTAATTATAATTATATGTATTTTATCAATTAGGTTATAAAGTAGTGAAATCCCTAGGGCCTGCACACCTAAAGAGTTTCAATGTCCTTTTTAAACACATCAATGTCAAAAGAATATTGATCTTACAGATACATTTCATGACATGAACCATTCATCATCATCTTGAGACTGTACAAGCTGAGAAAATAATTTCTATACATTATTCAGAAAATTATGAAACTTTAAATTGGTACATCTGTTTTTCCTCCATGTATAGTGGAGGAAAAGTCATTACTTTCAAGACTGACCACAGAATTCCTTTTGGGAGAATAGTGATGATAGGATACAACGTAATGGGTAATTTTAGTCACCAGATGAAATCCTCTGAGCAGTGCCTATTAATCTGGGGTGAGAATAGTATCACTTTAAGTGTATCCAAGTCATAGTGCATTGCTAATTGTATTCAACTACATTCAATGAAATAACAAAGAAACCGCAGACTACAGTGTCTGGCATAGACTAAGAAGTTCATACACGTGAGTTTACTTTTCTTTATTGAACGTATTAATTTACTTTCATTGTTGGTGTTGCTGAAGTCAAATTTGTCAAAGTGCCCCTTGTTGGTATATCACTAAACCAGTTCAAGTGTCCTTTCTATTAGGAGAGTATCCTGTCTGCCTTGACCCACGTATCAGTTTTAGAAGCCCTGTTTCTGTGCTCCCCTTGGATGACATCTTCCCCTTTGCCATGATCTTTATATGTGCACTCCTCTTCTAGGAGGAATAAAGATTCCTGCCGAAGGACAATGGTCTCATTTCTTCATCTCCCCACCAAAAACCAGAGAGCCCAGCTCACAGGTGCAAGATATACTCTGAATGAGTATATGTGAATGGAATTTGAATCCGAGATGAGAGTGTTTCATGGTTCATTCTTCTTACAGTTAAGAGGTAAAGTTTCATTCATTT